>NC_088240.1:39247322-39547322 GCF_036934945.1 Oncorhynchus masou masou | reverse complement strand
CCTGACTGATGTCTTGAGATGTTGCTTCAATATATCCACATAATTATCCTGCCTCATGATGCCATCTATTTTGTGAAGTGCACCAGTCCCTCCTGCAGCAAAGCACCCCCACAACATGATGCTGCCACCCCTGTGCTTCACGGTTGGGATGGTGTTCTTCGGCTTGCAAGCCTCCCCCTTTTTCTTCCAAACATAACAATGGCCATTATGGCCAAAGTTCGATTTTTGTTTCTTCAGATCAGAGGACATTTCTCCAAAAAGTACGATATTTGTCTCCATGTGCAGTTGCAAACCATAGTCTGGCTTTTTCATGACTGTTTTAGAGCTGTGGCTTCTTCCTTGCTGAGCGGCCTTTCAGGTTATGTTGATATAGGACTCGTTTTACTGTGGATATAGATACTTTTGTACCTTCAGGCATTTGGAAATTGCTCCCAAGGATGAACCAGACTTCTGAGGTCTTGGCTGATTTCTTTTGATTTTCCCATGATGTCAAGCAAAGAGGCACTGAGTTTGAAGGTATGCCTTGAAATATATCCACATGTATACCTCCAATTGACTGAAATTATGTCAATTAGCCTATCAGAAGCTTCTAAAGCCATGACATCATTTTCTGGAATTTTCCAAGCTGTTTAAAGGCACAGTCAACTTAGTGTATGTAACCTTCTGACCCACTGGAATTGTGACACAATGAATTATAAGTGAACTAATCTGTCTGTAAACAATTGTTGGAAAAATTACTTTTGTCATGCAACTGACTTGCCAAAACTATAGTTTGTTGACAAGTAATTTGTGGAGTGGTTGAAAAACGAGTTTTAATGACTCCAACCTAAGTTTATGTAAACTTCCGACTTCAACTGTACATCCAAAAAGGCAAAAGCAATCACTTGGTGGCGCCACATGGTTATCACTGTATTGTATAGTGGGCCTACTTGAATTTGAAATTTTCAATAATCCCCCATCTCATTTTTGGATTTAATGATTCAAGAAATGTACATAATTCTAGAATAGACAAATTAATGCTCACATTGGAAGTTTCAGTGAAACAATAACACGACAATTTGAGTGTTGTTGGTTATTTATGATGACTGATTTAATTCAACTTGGTGAAGTTGCACATACGTGCATTTGAAGGGTCTTTCGTCAGAAAACGGTCATCACAAGTCACTGTCAACTCAGTGGACACCATAGTGTGCAAATTGTTCACAGAGTGAATGGAAACCATATCTCATTGAATTAAATGTTGAAATCATACATGAATGATAAGATAAAGCAACTTACTATTCAGATATATTGCCATGGGGACAGTTATTAAAGTGATGACGACAGCCGCCCCCACAACCGCCCAAAGCACCTTGCCGCAGCCCTGTTAAAGGTGAGGGAAGAGGGTGACAAAATGTTGCAAAAAGTTCTGTGTGAATTATAAAGTAGCCTATTATAGTCTTGGAGGAGAACTCACTGGCATTCTATCTATATCTCTTCGGTTTTCATATTTTCTCATTAATATGATCGCATATTAATAAGACTTTTCATTTAAAGAAACACCGTTAACTTTGCATTTTTATGTATTTCTAATGCATTCGTTTTACTGACCATAGTAGCACCGATGATGTATCGGCATTCACCCGGGAGTGGACATGCAGCTCTCAACCTGAGGAATCCGGTTCGCTGACGTGGAGTGACAGTCGACTTCTTCGCACTCTCTCTGGATGTCAAACAATTGACATAGCGCAGACAAAAAGTATAGATTCTTGATTAAACTGTAACATAAGCAGCAGAAAAGAAACAATGTTACTCCGTCCGAGTTGAATCTAGCTTCCCTTGTACTCCAGGGTGCATCCGTAAGGAAGAGTTGGAAATTCTTACTAGTCACAGGGATGCCTCCTCCAAGTCAACAGCCCACATAACTTTCCGATGGCGCCGAATTTGTGAAGATTTAGGAAGTGACTTTTCCATTCAGCGCATATCATAAATCGTCCAGTTATTATCAGTGAACATCGTTCAGCTTGGCAATTATATAGAATACATTTGCAATTTGTGGATGTCTGTGCATTTTGTGGATAAATAACCATTCATTTGTATATCTGTAACGTCCAAATATTTGTACATCGTCTACACACCATGCAGAAATAATTGAAAGCAAACACACATCAAAGCAGATTCTGCCCCAGTTTATTGCTTCCTCATACACTTTACACATGGCAGGAATTTGTGTTTTGGAAATATCCAGAAAGCTATGCATTCAGGATAAACATTCAACAAAACAATGAAAACAGTAACCAAGGGGCAAAGTCATAAGCATACAATTTCTAAGGCAAACCCTCATATCATTTTCTTTGATAACTCCCTGAACTATCAAATCACAGTAGCCAGGGTAACACATACCTGTGACATTGACAAAGTGATACGTGATTTTACCAACAATCTTAATGCCATGTGTACTTATTCATCTATTTTCCAGCAGCAGAGGAAAATCACCAAAAAAACACCACCTGTCTTCTGTATGCCAGATCTAACCTGAGCATGTGTGCCAACAGGTGCACTGTAGTGGGAAAGTCCCACAGGGACCAGGGAAACACCAGAGGATCCCAGGGGAGAGGAAGTGTGAAGAAGTTCATTATCATCTTTAGTTTGATCCATTCCGGTTAGAGAGTTCGGCCGAAAGGTAACCGAAAGGCCGCTGGTTCGAATACCCAAGCTGACAATGTGAAAAGTCTGTTGATGTGCCCTTGAGCAAGGAACTTAAGCCTAATTTGCTCCATGAGTGACTTACTACTATGGTTGACCCTGTAGAACATTACATTTGACTGCACCTATCCAGGGTATGTGACAATAATTGTGTAATTATGTTGTTACTGACGGACGCAAATGTAGTGTCTGACACATTAAGAGCTCATCTAGGAGCACAGACCAAGCACAACTGTGAAATGTTTGCACATCATATTCAACCAGTCATCTTCCTCTCTCAGCACTCTTCCCACTAAACCTGTTTTTTCCGAGTCAGTGAGTAAGCATGGAAATATCTAGGGCACATAAGTAATGGAATCTTTTCTCTAGGATCTCTTTTTTTATGCAAGCATATTATCCATTTGATTCAACATTTACTGATTGCATAATTCAATTCATTGACAATGACTATGATTCATTTCATTGCAATTAACAACTTGTTAAAAGAAAGAAAAAGGCATCTGAAACCCCCAATATCATTGCGCATTTAACGGTCTTCGCAATAAAACATATAAAAGTTACATACAGTTTGAATGATCCTTACTGTTTGTCAACAATTCTTGTAGCTACCATGTTATACAGTGATTCTTCATCCTCTGAGCTTCGACCACAGATTGAGCATGTTCAGCATCGTCAGAGGCAGGTAACTGGATACCCAGCTCACTCCACTTGTTGATGTTCTTCTTCTTCTCATCACACGTCACCAGGAAGTACCTCAATTCCACTGTACAGCATTATTGAACCCCATCTCTGCAGGAAGAAATCAATGAGAGTGGACAACTGACATTAGCTTTGTAATATGCACTTACAGTAGATATAGATTTAAATAGGTTTGAATATCTATTCAGTTTTTTTATATAGGTTGCCTTATTGCCTGGTGCAAGTGAACTGAGCAGACGCGCAAGACGAGCCTCCCCTGAGGTTGCCCCATTGTGCAGGTAAAACAACCAAACAGAAAGAATTCCAGTATCCTAAAACGGATCATTTTGGTTCCTCCCAATTGTCCCAAGACAGACAATTTATGGCAGTCAGGCAAGTTCAGCATCCTCCGAGTTTTTTTTCTCTTCCTGATAACAACAAAAATACTAAGAATTCTGATCTTTCTGATTCATCCCCTATGTGTAGGTGAAAAGCAGGAAATATACACCGAGAGTATAAATCATTAGGAACACCTTCTCTTTCCATGATCAGGTGAATCCAGGTGAAAGTTATGATCCCTTATTGATGTCACTTGTTAAATCCACTTCAATCAGTGTAGATGAAGAGGAGGAGACAGGTTAAAGAAGTATTTAAGTGTCTTTGAATGGGGTATAGTAGTAGGTGCCAGGCACACCGGTTTGGGTGTGTCAACAACTGCAATGCTGCTGGGTTTTTCACACAACAGTTTCCTGTGTGTATCAAGAATGGTCCACCACCCAAAGGACATCCAGCCAACTTGACACAACTGTGGGAAGCATTTGAGTCAATATTGGCCAGCATCCCTGTTGAACGATTGACACCCTGTAGAGTCCATGCCCCAACAAATTGAGTCTGTCTGATGGCAAAAGGGTGTGCAACTTAATATTAGAAATGTGTTTGTAATGTTTTCTACAGTCAGTCTATGGCTTTCCTGCATGTAAAAAGTTAATTTACATTTTCAGGCAAGTGATCATAATCTTCAGGCAACAAAACGTACTCCTGATTTGCTAGATGAGCAAGTGCCTTTCAGACTTTAACATCAAATGTTGTCTATTATAGGTCAACACCAACATCTTTCTCTCTTTACAGAATTAGGAAACGGGAATAGGCCTACCTGTCCACAGTTTGTATGCTATGAAACGGTCTTGTAGTTTGTTAGTCTCTCAGTAAGTGATGTGTTTTTTCTTTGATTTCTCTTTCGCCGGGAACTTTTCATTCAGACATTGTTTCAGTAATAACTTAGTCTTTCGTTGAGGGTCTGGATTCTGTATCGAGGTATGCATTGTAAATTAAAATATTGGGTTTTGGGGTATATATTTCAATTTTCTAATGCTATAACATGAGTGCATGACAAAAAATATTTACCAACAAGTGTGTACTAAATATTAGGCTACAATCTTGCACAGGTTGGGTTACTTTGACAAGAGGACAGTGTTTGCAGCAGAACATACTTAAATTGGTGTTTCACATTGACTGGTTTATTGCAGCTTCCACAGCTGAGCTTCACTTTGGACGGGGTCTCCTATTTCATGCCTTTCTGCTTTTCCATGGTTGTTTGCACTCTTTCATCCATGATCGCCTGAATGTGAAATTCCTTAATCTAGCAACAAACAATTGAAACACAATTAGTATATACATTTTTTACATTACGGATGTGGACTCAGCTAGGTTCGAGAAGTCAATCAAATCTTAAAATGATTTTACTCAATTGCAGGAAAACAATTAATTTAATATCAAGCTGGAAGTTACGATTTGAGAGTGGAGGCATATCCTTTTGTCATATTCCTCTTGATCTAAATTCTTGACTTTATCGGTGGCTTTGCTCATTATCTTCTCATGGTACTCACTGACACTCTCACTCAGCAACCCCAGAACCCTCCCCAGCCGCTAAAGTGTAACTACTGTCCTCGCCTCTGCCTCGGGCCTAAGACATAAAAACAGTAAGCATGCTCTCATTAAACCATGGCAACGGGAGCTTGAAGTGATGCTAACAGTATGATGATGCAGATTGAGTTATACATTGTCTGCTAACCGTTATACATTATAAACCATTATACTGCTAATACATTACACTATTTATTTATCTCATGTGGCGCATACCAAAGAGTTAGCGGACAATAGAGAATCTTAGTTCATAGTTCTTAGTTAATAATGACACTGTGGATATTGACTAATAATAACATGTTTTTGGCAAAGCCAGTTAACCTTTTAAATCACTGACCAGAATCATAGTGATGTCATTGGTCACAAGTTATCGTATCAAAATGTCACATGCTGCTATGTCCAGACCGTCTTCAGCCACTGTTGTTACAATCTCCGTGTTCCAAAACTTCCCTTTGTTCAGCCTGATAGACACAAATGTGGGCAAAATAAAATACAGTGCATTTGGAAAGTATTCAGAGCCCTTCACTTTTTCCACATTTTGTTGCGTTACAACCTCATTGTAAAATCTATGATATATATATACAGTGCCTTGCGAAAGTATTCGGCCCACTTGAACTTTGCGACCTTTTGCCACATTTCAGGCTTCAAACATAAAGATATAAAACTGTATTTTTTTGTGAAGAATCAACAACAAGTGGGACACAATCATGAAGTGGAACGACATTTATTGGATATTTCAAACTTTTTTAACAAATCAAAAACTGAAAAATTGGAAAAATTATTCAGCCCCTTAACTTAATACTTTGTAGCGCCACCTTTTGCTGCGATTACAGCGATTACAGCTGTAAGTCGCTTGGGGTATGTCTCTATCAGTTTTGCACATCGAGAGACTGACATTTTTTCCCATTCCTCCTTGCAAAACAGCTCGAGCTCAGTGAGGTTGGATGGAGAGCATTTGTGAACAGCAGTTTTCAGTTCTTTCCACAGATTCTCGATTGGATTCAGGTCTGGACTTTGACTTGGGCATTCTAACACCTGGATATGTTTATTTTTGAACCATTCCATTGTAGATTTTGCTTTATGTTTTGGATCATTGTCTTGTTGGAAGACAAATCTCCGTCCCAGTCTCAGGCCTTTTGCAGACTCCATCAGGTTTTCTTCCAGAATGGTCCTGTATTTGGCTCCATCCATCTTCCCATCAATTTTAACCATCTTCCCTGTCCCTGCTGAAGAAAAGCAGGCCCAAACCATGATGCTGCCACCACCATGTTTGACAGTGGGTATGGTGTGTTCAGGGTGATGAGCTGTGTTGCTTTTACGCCAAACATAACGTTTTGCATTGTTGCCAAAAAGTTCAATTTTGGTTTAATCTGACCAGAGCACCTTCTTCCACATGTTTGGTGTGTCTCCCAGGTGGCTTGTGGCAAACTTTAAACAACACTTTTTATGGATATCTTTAAGAAATGTCTTTCTTCTTGCCACTCTTCCATAAAGGCCAGATTTGTGCAATATACGACTGATTGTTGTCCTATGGACAGAGTCTCCCACCTCAGCTGTAGATCTCTGCAGTTCATCCAGAGTCATCATGGGCCTCTTGGCTGCATCTCTGATCAGTCTTCTCCTTGTATGAGCTGAAAGTTTAGAGGGACGGCCAGGTCTTGGTAGATTTGCAGTGGTCTGATACTCCTTCCATTTCAATATTATCGCTTGCACAGTGCTCCTTGGGATGTTTAAAGCTTGGGAAATCTTTTTGTATCCAAATCCGGCTTTAAACTTCTTCACAACAGTATCTCGGACCTGCCTGGAGTGTTCCTTCTTCTTCATGATGCTCTCTGCGCTTTTAACGGACCTCTGAGACTATCACAGTGCAGGTGCATTTTTACAGAGACTTGATTACACACAGGTGGATTGTATTTATCATCATTAGTCATTTAGGTCAACATTGGATCATTCAGAGATCCTCACTGAACTTCTGGAGAGAGTTTGCTGCACTGAAAGTAAAGGGGCTGAATAATTTCGCACGCCCAATTTTTCAGTTTTTGATTTGTTAAAAAAGTTTGAAATATCCAATAAATGTCGTTCCACTATATGATTGTATCCCACTTGTTGTTGATTCTTCACAAAAAAATACAGTTTTATATCTTTATGTTTGAAGCCTGAAATGTGGCAAAAGGTCGCAAAGTTCAAGGGGGCCGAATACTTTCACAAGGCACTGTATATTATATATATATAAATACTGTGCAGCGAGCTTGAGAGGATCTGCAGAGAAAAATGGGAGAAACTCCCCAAATATAGGTGTGCCAAGACTCGAGGCTGTAATCGCTGCCAAAGGTGCATCAACAAAGTACTAAGTAAAGGGTCTGAATACTTATGTAAATGTGATATTTCTGTTTTTGCTTTGTCATTATGGGGTATTTTGTATAGATTGATGAGGGGAAGAAACAATATAATCAATTTCAAAATAAGGCTGTAACATGACAAAATATGGAAAAAGTCAAGGGGTTTGAATACCCTCCGAATACACTGTATATTAAATTATTGAATACAATGTACCTAAGCACAACTTTACAGACCACAGGATGTGTGACATCATGAATTAATTAGGCAAACAAAGATGAACCACTTTGATCGAATACTACAATCATCAATTTAAGTACATTTTCACACATTCAATGTTTTCAAAGTAGTTTTGATCATATCATCTATTTAAGTAAACAGCAGACTTGGCTGGCAGCCAGTCTTTGTAAAATTGGAAACAGTACACTCACAGCAGTCATTGGTTTCACTTTACTCTGGTCTCCTCCAATCACATGGCAAGCTTTTACTAATACTTCCTCAAACTTTTAAGTTCTCCTGAACCAATTGAGCTAATGCAATGGTACTGCAATGGGTCTTGGTGAACATGATCCCCCTCTCCTTCTCTCTAAATATAAACTCTTGCAGGATCTTGGTTCTCAACTTAGAAAGGCTATTATATTCATACTGGGGAAGATTGGCCAATTCCTGCACATTCTCTTTGCTATCTACAAGAAAGTATATTTGGAAGAAAGCCATGCAAAATAGTTAAACTCCCAGACATCAATGTAGGGCTACTTTACAGACTAAAAACACTAGATATACAGTATACTACCTTTAAAAAGTGTGAAGAGGAATCTCTCTGTATCGGTCTTAATGATGGCCATCTCAGGGGCCACTTTCTTCTTCAGCTCTTCGTAAATGTATTTGTCCAGGAAGCTGAAGGCATCACACATGCGGATGGTTTCGCTCAGGTACAAGGCCTAGTTGTACTGCCGTAGATGCTCAGCACAAACATTCACCTTCTGATTCTCCTCTTTTGCAGCTGTAGGAAACATAGATAATTGCTTTGGAATGTACATTTGGGGTATAACAGGGTGTCATGACACTTGGTATGAAAAATGGTTGAAAAATAATCTTATCGGTAGCCTTCAAGTACAGTAGAACATGAAAATAACCGTGTTATCTCATCATTTTGTTATTTCCGGACCACCCACTGCTCTGGGTGCCTAGGTCACAGGTAGGTTTTCAGTATATGCATCTCTTAATTCATTATCTCTCTCTACTGGAAATAACAACAGTATCTATTTTCTCTGTTCAGCAGTGGCAATGTTTTAGTGTTGTTCTTTTTTGTTTTCCTCAAGGTTTACTGTCATAATTTTATATGAGTCCAAGTTTGTACAGATCTACAAAAGACAAAACATGAGTTGAATGAATGAGCAAAAACATCCAAACTAATGTGACAAGGTTTCACATATATCAGAAACCATCTAACTCTGTAATAAAGATTAGCAATTCAATACTTCCAAAGTAGTGTTCCATTAAATCAATCACATAGATTAGTGATAAAATAAAACAACAATAACTTTTTCATCACCGGTTTAGTGTGACCTGTAGAGAGTTAAAATAAAAAGCTGTTTCCAACATTTTCCTGTGTGGTGAAAGTATGAGAGGCATGGTAAGATTTATGGCTGCCTGGAGTGCGGGGGCCATGTGGAACATTGGAAACAGCTTGGCTGAGCAGGGGTTTGCACTGAGCAGTGTACTAACTGAATGAGGGAGGGACTGAGGGAGGGTGGGGAACTGCTTGACTGGGAGGGAGGAAATTGTTCAATGAACAGAGGAAGGGCAAGAATGAGAATGATGAGGGTGTGTGTGTGTCTAGAGAGAGAGAAAGAGGGAGAAAAAAAGAGATGTAGCTTAGTAATGCATGTTATTTACTTGTAGAATGTGCTCCTCGGCTTCCTCCATTTTATTGGCTCCCCCAACGCCGGGTGAGACGGCTAAGCCCAGGGTCTGTGGGGGGGCCACTGTATCCTTCTGCTCTTTCCTTAATGTGGCGTTTTTGTGCTTCTGCTTCAGGTAATGGATCAGAATGTGGTTGTACACTCTTAGAAAAAAAGGTGCTAAGTAGAACCATATAGGGTTCTTCGGTTTGTCCCCATTGGGGAACCCTAGTTGGTGCTAGGTAGAACCCTTTGCAGAGGGTTCTCCCTAGAACCCTTCATGTAGGGTTATTCATAGAAACCCCTGTATATGGTTCTAACTAGAACACTCTATGAAGGGTTCTGCCTAGGACCCTCTATGAATGGCTCTACCAATAACAACTTTACAATTTTAAAGTTATTCCTAGAATCCTCTATGAAGGGTTCTACCAATAACAACGTTATCATTTTAAGGTTTTTCCTAGAATCCTCTATGAAGGGTTCTACCAATATCAACTTTATAATTTTAAGGTTTTTCCTAGAACCCTCTATGAAGGGTTCTTCTGAGAACCCTTTTTTTTTAGGGTTTTTCCTAGAACTAATGGTTCCACCAGCCTTATTAGCCTTTACAATTTAATTATATATGACAATACATTACATACATTGCCTTCAGAATGTATTCACACCCCTTGATTTATTCCACATTTTGCTGTGTTACAAGGTGGGATTTAAATGGATTAAATTATTATTATATTTTTTTTTTGTCAACGATCTACACAAAATAATCTGTAATGTCAAAGTGAAAAAAAGCATTTTTATAAACAATTGTTATAATTTACGAAAAATAAAACACTTTTAGTATATATCTTGATTCCATAAGTATTCAGCTCCCTGAGGCAATACATTTTAGAATTTCCTTTGTTAGCGATTACAGCTGTGAGTTTTTCTGCGTAATCTCTAAGGGCTTTGGACACCTGGATTGTACAATATTTCCACATTATTCTTTAAAAAGTTCTTCAAGCTTTGTCAAGTTGGTTGTTGATCATTGCTACACAGCCATTTTCAAGTCTTGCCATTGATTTTTTAAAGGGGATTTAAGTCAAAACTGGAACTATCCCACTCAGGAGCAATCAATGTCATCTTCGAAAGCAACTCCAGTGTATATTTGGCGGTGTACTTTTGGTTATTGTCCTACTGAAGGGTTCATTTTTCTCCCGTGTCCTTTGGAAAGCAATCTGAACCACTTTCTCCTCTAGGATTGTCAGCGATTGGGTGCAGAATGAAAGTGGAGTCAGGTGCAGGTATAGAGTAATCTAACTGAGTTTACTCAAAGAATAAAGCAAAATTCCAAATAGGAATATACAACATAACTCTAACACAAACACAACCACTAATGACATGAACAATCACGGACAGAACAGAAATGTATGTCACATGGTTAAATAGGGAATGTAATGAGGGAATGTAAAACAGGTGTGTGTAATCAGACAAAACAAAATGAAACAGAAAAATGGATCGGTAGTGACTAGAAAGCCGGTGATGTCGACCGCCGAACACCACCCGAACAAGGAGAAGGGCCGACTTCGGCGGAAGTCGTGACAAGGATTTTTCCTGAGCGTAGCTCTATTCCATTTATTTTTTATAAAAGCCCAGTCAACTTAGTGTATGTGGACGTCTGACCCACTGGAATTGTGACACAGGGAATTATAAGTTAACTAATCTGTCTGTAAACAATTGTTGGAAAAATGACTTGTGTCATGCACGAAGCAGATGTCCTAACCAACTTGCCAAAACTATAGTTTATTAACAAGAAATGTGTGGGGTGGTTGAAAAACAAGTTTTAATGACTCCATCCTAAGTGTATGTAAACTTCCAACTTCAACTCTATATACACGTGTTTGTTTTGGGCTTCGTCCACATCATTGTCATGACTTACTTTATTTTGGGTGGAGAAATAAAAAAACTACCACGTATTCCTGCGCCTGTCTCCTATCATTATACAGCATGACAGAGTGATGTGTTGTATTTGCCCCAAACATAAATATTTGTATTCAGGACATAAAGTTAATTTCTTTGCCATATCTTTGTACTTCAGTGCCTTATTGCAAACAGGATGAATGTTTAGGACTTTGTACAGGCTTCTTTATTTTCACTCTGTCATTTAGGTTAGTATTGTGGAGTTACTTTAATTTTGCTGATCCATCCTTAGTTTTTCACAACCATTCAACTCTATAACTGTTTTAAAGTCACCATTGGCGTCATGATGAAATCCCTGAGCGGTTTCCTTCCTCTCCGGCAACTGAGTTAGGAAGGACGCCTGTATCTCTGTAATGACTGGGTGTATTAATACACCATTGATACACTAATTAATAACTTCACCATGCTCAAAGAGATATTCAATGTCTGCTTTTTATTATTTTACCCATCTACCAATAGGTGCCTTTCTTTACAAGGCATTGGAAAACCTTACAGATAATTGTATGTATGGGGTACAGAGAGGAAGTTCTCATTAAAAAAATCATGTTAAACATTATTATTCCACACGGAGTGAGTGCTTTCAACATATTATGTGACTTGTTAAGAACATTTTTACTATTGAATATATTTAGGCCATAACAACAAATACCTATTGACTGAAGACATTTCAGCTTTTCGTTTTTAATTAATTTGTAAAAATGTCTAAAAACCTATTTCCACTTTGACATTATGGGGCATTGTGTGTAGGCCAGTGACCAACATTCTCAATGTAATCTGTTTTAAATTCAGCCTGTAACACAACAACATGTGATACAAGTCAAGTAGTGTGAATACTTTCTGACGGCACTGTATATCATAAGACCTTTCTTTGACGGTCAAGTTTTACCCTAACACAGCAGTGTTAGGAATCTCCTGGTTTACAGGCCACATCAGGCCTGAATGTCACATTATGTTGGCTTGCAAAGTAATTTTTTATTCATATAGGAATCAAGCCAGAGTTAGGATAGCCAACAAGTGGAATATTTTATCACCCGCAACCTACATTCAGAATGACTGCAAGGGTAGGGATGATTGGATGCTGAGACTACCCCAATCATCTAAACTGGAACAACCATCTCCGTAACGGGTGCAATAAGTCCAACTACTAACAGAGTGGATGAGTTTAGAAAAATCTATGCTATTTATCTTTGTGGAGCATGAAATTAATAAATCAATTCAAAAACACAGATATTAAAACCAACAATTATGAAAATTACCCTGCAATAGAGCATGCTAGGAAATATAATATACGGTTCTATATAGAATCCTTCTTGCCTTCTAAGGAAGCCCTCTTGCCTTTCAAAAAATCATGAAAGAACCCTTTCTTCCATCAACAGTTCTTATGAAGTTAAAGGTTATAGTAGAACACTTTGCCTTGCAAATAACCTTTGTCTTCCAAAAAGGGATTCTTCAGATCAAAACAGTTCTTGGTAGAACCCGATCCCTCTTCAAAGAACCCTTTTGGAACCTTTTTTTCTACTGGTGTAGATCCATCCCTTTTTGTGTGCGGTGGCAATCAGTGACACATCTACACCACAGAAATACGGAGCAAAACACAAGTCAACAATCAAGTCAACAAAAAGACAATGAAACATATCGGTTTAACGTAAGAATATGTGTCATATGATGGATACACCGCAGGTCACAGCTGGTGTACATTTCAAATCATAAACATCCCTGCCATTACTCATTCAACAGTCTAAAACCGCCTGACCCTCATAGATTGTAGAAAAGCATCTGCTGAGGCCAGCTTGGTCTGCTAATCACTTTGTCTCCTCTAATGTCTGATTTTCCCATTACATTGTACCGTGGGTCTGGTTACATTGCTGTCTGCTTCCTAGGAACAAGAGTTTGCTTTAGCTTTACTACTCCATTGTTTTCTCTCCCATAATGCTAGTGCTGTAAATATACAAGTGGCTTATTGACACCCACAAATTTCAGTCTTCCTCCCTGCCTCTGTCTGAGGTACTCCTACACTAACCACCACTTTTCTAGGAAGTCTACGATGCAGTTTCAACCACACCGCATGACTGCTGTGGCGCTAGAGGCCATTTATCAGAAGGGGGGTTAAATGTGCATTTCACAGCAACGAGAGATGTGTGATGGGGTATGAACATTCACAAATACAACTTTAAACAGGAGTGCTACAAATCACTTCCCCGGAGGGGCATAGGAGCCTGGAGTAGAACATTCAGTCTGATGCAGTGACAGAGGCTCTCTTGTGAATTTGATAAGGCACACACTGATGGCTTGAACAGACGTGTGGCCTGGAAAGCAGCAGAAAAAATGGAACCCTCTCAGGCGTTTCAACAAACAGCATATGTTACACTGAGGGATATTCCACCTTGGACTGGCGAGTGCCAGCAAGAGCAAGCAGGAGAGCCAGAAGCAACTGACTGACAAAAACCTGTCAGATGAATTCTCAGAGGAAACACACTCCTGTTTACTTTCGATTCCAAAATTCAAATCCCTGGTAACTTCCACAGCTGTGGGCAGCAAACTAACTTTGGGGTAAGGCAAAGCATTTGCTGAGAAAAAACAGACGGTCAAAGATTTGCATGAACGTGAACAGCTACCTGTAGATTTGTTATTTACCATTACTACCATCATCACTCACATTGTCGTAATCAAGAAATGTCAAACCTGAAAGTTGAATCCCGTTGTCATCTCCACCATGAGGCCTTTTCAAGTAGTTCTCCAGAATCTGGGCCGTACAGATGAAGATAGCATTTTTCTGGTCAATCTCTATGAAGGAGATTTTGAGCTAGGAGTCCCCACTGACCCTCTCCACATTGTATTTGTGTTTCAGGAACTTCCAGAACTCTGTGAAGTAGTGCTGCTCCACCAGGGGCACCTGAAGGAGAACACATTATTAAAAAGATGAAAGATGTGAGGGTCTGCCTCTAAAAACAATGATATACTGGATTTCTCACTGTCGTGTTTGAAAATGCCACTATTTATCAACAGAGTTAATCAATAGACTCGACTGGTGACACAAAAGTGGTTGACTTTGTTTGAGGGGGAGTTTCAAGTAGGTTGATTGGTTTTAAGTTTGTGGAGGTACTTGGATGGGGAAACACTCCCTTTCCTCGCAGAAACAGCACTAGGAAAGTCCTTTTTTCAATCTCTACTTTAATGAAGATGCATATCACATGGTGGGTTTTATTGAATGATATTCCTCAAATTGGTCACATGGATTGGGATGTATTTTGGGATACACATTATTTAGACGTAACACTTTCTATTGAGAAGAAAATAGGTTTTATCATCCATGTGAAACTCGCTAGAGTTCAGATATAGAAAGTCTGTGCCAAGCTGAAATGTTGTAGTGGGGTATTTTCATACTTTTTAACATAAACTTTGTGAAGAGTAGAGAGACACAAGTTGTGTCTTGCCCAGTACTATACTGAGCTAGCAGTTATTTGTGATCCATATAGCTTTGCTACAATAGACAAGCATTCAGACACAGATTGTTTGCATAAGACATTTTATGGAAAACTGGAGTTAGTACCTTCTTAACCAGGACAATATAAACGGCAACTCTGGTTTTACCACTTCCTGTTGAGAGGCATATGATGATGTTTTTTCCCTCCAAGGCGGGCCATGGCCATCTGATCATTTTGAAGAATAATGTCATCTTTTCTAGAGCCTCAAGCAGCAGGAAAGCACTCTAAAGTACAGCAGAGTAGAGAGGTTCATAACAAAACTGCTGTCCACGTCAGCACCCTACAATTAGGGCCTACGGTTACAACATTCCCAGCAAGTCAAGGCTTGGTTTGTCATTGTATGGGGTTTGGTGTTACGCTGAACTGTGTCCTTCTCAACCCTGCTTTTAAAACAACATCATACTGTATAGACATGGAACACTTTTTAATCTCCCTACTGTCTCCCAGACATTGTATGTTAGTGGTCTCTGTCTTGCCTGAAGGGACACTATTAAATTGGACTCATGCAACACACAACTATGGAGATGGAGAGATAAGATCCTAAACTCAATAGGAAATAGACATTGAACTTTGTGGACTCCTTTTATTTTATTAGCAATTCACTGACCTCTGACTTATTAGAGAGGAAATGCCTCCATAATCCATGGTTAATGCCATGTCAATAAGATATGAATCCCACACAGACTGGTTTTCTGTCTACTACGTCAATATATTATGAAGCATTTCCAATATATTATTTTAGCAGAGCAACACACATGCCACTGGTTCATGGAAACACAACATCACCTCAGATGTATTGGATCTGCTCACATCAAGCATTGTGCTCAACTTCCAGAGTAGCTATGCAGTATAACATTTTATTTTTCTTGTGGGGACTCACGATCTTGATAGCAGAATAATGTAAGCAAGATTGACAGTAAGTCGAAATCAAGGCAGTACAACACTATGGTGTCATCAGAGGCTGGTTTGAGTGACAGGAGCTATCAGCATCAATGTGTCAGGCTTCACCTGTCCTTGTCCTCCTGTTAGCTCACCTGCCACATCACATTGACGTCCCATGACTCATCATCACTCCACATCATCATTATGATGTCATATACCCCTTCTGGTGTATTCATGCCATAAATATCAATTGGAGGATTTATAAAGTGAACCAATCAGTCATCACTATTACATGAGGTGAGCAGAGTAAACGTTGCCTCTGAAAGGGCATACACTTACTCATAATTAAATTCAAGTGTTAGCGTGTGAAAGATTATGATCTCAAGGCATCATTAACATAAATTCAAATCTCTTTCTGACAACAAAAAGTAAGGAGAGGCTTCCTGGAAAACCCAGGCCTACACTCTATACACAAAAGTATGTGGACACCCCTTCAAATTAGCGTATTCGTCTATTTTAGCTACACACGTTTCTGACAGATGTATAAATTGAGCACACAGGCATGCAATCTCAATACACAAACATTGGCTGTAGAATGGCCTTACTGAAGAGCTCAGTGACTTTCAACGTGGCACCGTCATAAGATGCCACCTTTCCAACAAGTCAGTTCATCAAATTTCTGCCCTGCTAGAGCTGTCCCTGTCAACTGTGGGTGCTGTTATTGTAAAGTTGAAAATGTCTAAGAGCAACAACGGCTCAGTCCGCGAAGTGGTAGGCCACATAAGCTCACAGGATGAGACTGATGAGTGCTGAAGCATGCAGAGCGTAAAAATCCTCTGTCCTCGGTTGTAACACTCACTTCCTAGTTCCAAACAGTCTCTGGATGCAAAGTAGCACATTCACTGTTAGTTGGGAGCTTCATGAAATGGATGTCCATGGCGGAGCAGCCGCACCCAAGCAATGCGGTGTAAAGCGGTGTAAAGCTCTCTGACTCTGGAGCAGTGGAAACACGTTCTCTGGAGTGATGAATCACGCTTCACCATCTGGCAGTCCAACGGACAAATCTGGGTTGCCAGGAGAACACTACCTGCCCCAATGCATAGTGCCGATTGTAAAGTTTGGTGGAGGAGGAATGATGGTCTGGGGCTGTTTTTCATGGTTTGGGCCAGGTCCCTTATCTTAACACTACAGCATACAATGACATTCTAGACGATTCTGTGCTTCCAACTTTGTGGCAACAGTTTGGGGAAGGCCCTTTCCTGTTTCAGCATGACAATGCCCCCATGGACAAAGTGAGGTCCATACAATGGTTTGTCAAGATAGGTGTGGAAGAACTTGACTGGCCTGCACAGAGCCCTGACCTCACCCCATTGAACACCTTTAGGATGGATTAGAACGTCGACTGTAAGTCAGGCCTAATCGCCCAACATCAGTGCCTGACCTCACTAATGCTCTTGTGGCTGAATGGAAGCAAGTCCCCACAGAAATGTTCCAACATCTAGTTTAAAGCCTTCCCAGAAGTTTGGAGGCTGTTATTGCAGCAAAGGGAGGACCAACGCCATATTAATGTCCATGATTTTGGTATAAGATGTTTGACGAGCAGGTGTCCACATACTTTTGGTCAATTAGTTTTTCTATGTACACAAAGCTATGACATGTCATTTAATTCAACAAATGTGATGATGAAACTGAAATTAAACGCTATTTGACCCGATGCTTGCAGAGTTGTGTTGGGAGTTTATTTGACTAAATGCAGTTATGAGGAGGAAGTACACATTTTTTGTTTGGTAAAATGCTATTTCACTAATGAATCATAACCATACAACAACATCCAACCCTTTCTTTAGACCTTTTATGGAGTCTAAATAGCATGTGGTTGCAATTTGGAGCTTTGGCTATGTTCCGTCCTGTTTAACCTCTGTGTGGTTTGTCCATGATACACATGGAACATATTCTCTGAGCCAAATAGGACAGGCTCTAGGAACTCTTCCATTCAAACTTCTCTCTGATTCCATTTTCCTCTTATCCAAACTATGGATTCTCCTCCAAATGGGAAATCAACTGCAAGTTCCTTTCATGCTATCTTATTCAAAACTCAAGTACAAGCAACAATAGTGAAATTGGGTTTTTATTTTCGTAACAAGGCTTACTTTCCGTTGGATTATGGTGATTAATTACAGACTGGACTCAGTTTATCATACATCCTTGCACTTTGTTCCTAATGGGCTGGTCCTCGCTTTACATGCACAGCTACATAGTATGTTTTCATAAACAAAGCCCTTCTAGGTAAACTCCCTCTCGACCTCTGTAGTTAACCTTTATTTAACTAGGCAAGTCAGTTAAGAACAAATTCTTATTTAGCCTGCTCTCCTTCACAACTAACAATATGGTGCCAACAGACATGGTAGCCCTGTTCTTAGCTCCTAGGCAACTTTGCTACAAGCATTTCTCTGCACATCTGCAAAATGTGTAAGCGACTCATATAATTTGATTTGACTTACCCAATGCAGTTTACTAGAAGGTTGCTAACTACTTATAGTCCTGAGGTCCACTACTGAGTTCGGCAAGACTGTCTTTTCCTATTGTGCACCAGAAGCATGGGACTGTCTGCAACGTATGCTTAAACTTGATGTACAAGTGCCCCTCAATTAGTTTAAAACTCTGGTACAAAATTCTGTTCAGGAGGAGTGCAAATGTTTCCTTTAACCCCCCAAAATGCTTATTATAACTTTACTATAATTACATATTCATCTAATTATTTTAAGTGATCTGATGTAATACTTTTATATCGGCGAAACATCAGCTGTTGAGCTTTGATTGCAGGTCCTGACATGTAATTTGAATGTTTAAAATCCATAAAACAATGAAGAGAGCTTTCAAGTAATGTTAGGAAGACATGATGCAATATAATTCCTGACTGACATCACAGCATGTTCAGAAGAAACAAGAACAGTGAGTGAGTAACTTCCTGTTGACTTAAGGTAAACATACAAAAAGAATACCGCCCTGGGTTTCATTGCACATTTGGCTTTCATTTGAAGCCAGCTTGACAAGCTCCTCCTACATATTTCCAGCATTTCCTCACTCTTCCCATAAATTATTCAACCGATTCCACCAAAGTTTGTTTCGAGTTGAATGCTAACTGACACAATACAAGTGCTGCTAACTTAATCCAGAACTGCGGACTGTAGAATGAGGGATGGATTAGAACTCCCCTTAAAGTGCGACTTTTTGATGGTTCCCAACTTTGTATAAAGATAAGTTCAGTATGACTATATACAGTGCATTCAGAAAGTATTCAGACCCCTTCACTTCTTCCACATTTTGTTACGTAACAGCATTATTCTAAAATGTATTAAATTGTGTTGTTTTTCGCATCAATCTACACACAATACTCCATAATGACAAAGAAAAAAATGTTTTTTTAAATGTTGGTAAACTAGGTTCATTGTCCTGTTGGAAGGTGAACCTTTTGCCACAGTCTGAGTTCCTGAGTGCTCTGGAGCAGGTTTTCATCAAGGATCTCTCTGTACTTTGCTCCGTTCATCTGTCCCTCGATCCTGCCTAGTTTTCCAGTCCTGTCCACTGAAAAACATCCCCACTGCATGATGCTAGTAACACCATGCTTCACCTTAGTGATGGTCAGGTTTCTTCCAGATGTGACGCTTGGCATTCAGGCCAAAGAGTTCAATCTTGGTTTCATCAGACCAGAGAATCTTGTTTCTCATGGTCTGATAGTCTCTAGGTGCCTTTTGGCAAACTCCAAGCGGGCTGTCATGTGTCTTTTACTGAGGAGTGACTTCTGTCTGGCCCCTCTACCATAAAGGCCTGATTGGTGGAGTGATGCATAGATGGTTGTCTTTCTGGAAGGTTCTCCACAGAGGAATTCTAGAGCTCTGTCAGAGTGACCATCGGGTTCTAATAAATGTGCAAAAAGTTCCAAAAACCTGTTTTTGCTTTGTCTTTATTGGGTATAGTGTGAAGATGGCTAAGGATCATTATTTTCAAAAAACATTTTAGTTATTCTGTAATGTAACAAAATGTGGAAAAAAGTCAAGGGATCTGAATACTTTTCGAATGCACTGTATCTGGTGTATTGATCATGTTTAAGCATTAAAAATTAAGTTAAGTGTTGTTATTATGTACGACACAACGCGGAGTGCCTGGATACAGCCCTTAGCCGTGGTATATAGGCCTTATACCACTAACCAGACTGTACCACAACCAGCCGTGATTGGGAGTCCCATAGGGCGGTGTACAATTGGCCCAGCGTTGTCTGGTGTAGGCCGTAGGTTTGGCCAGTGTAGGCCGTCATTGTAAATAATAATTTGTTCTTAACTGACTTGGCTAGTTAAATAAAGGTTAAATAAAACATAAATAAAACCTGAGGTACCTTACAGTGGCTTGCGAAAGTTTTCACCCCCTTTGGTATTTTTCTATTTTGTTGCCTTACAACCTGGAATTAAAATGTATTTTTAGGGAGTTTGTATCATTTGATTTACACAACATGCCTACCACTTTGAAGGTGCAAAATATGTTTTATTTTGAATAAAAACAAGAAATAAGACAAAAAAAAGCAGAAAACTTGAGTGTGCATAACTATTCACCACCCCACTGCTCCACCGCTTCCAGATTTGGTCTCCAGGAACTTTAAAGAGAGGTTTCCAATCTGTGTCCTCTGAAAGACAGTATTTATCGTGCCACTAGTCAAGCATCCGACCGTTTCTGGATCATGGTGGGTCGAGGCAGTAGTTTGTGTAAATCTGCGACAGGACAGCTATTTTGCAGATCATTGGCAGTATTGCTGCAAGGGTGTTCACTCCCATTGTCTATTTTATGTACCTAAAACATTTAAGACAAAATAACGTTAGCTAATAGTTAGGCCTACATAGCTTCCAGTTATATTGTCAGGGTACATTAGAATGATTTTGCTAGCTAGCTAACAGTTACATACCATTTGTACAGTATCCATTCACTGGTGGGCAGCTTTGTTGTGTCCCTCTTTACTCAACTTTTTAATTACGTCGACAGACACATTGTTGTTCGTTGTGAATTCGTGTCCTTCTGAATACTCCATGCCAAACTGAGAGGGGGGTCGTTGATATGTCTAGCGTAGCTGCTAATTCCATATTATTCGCAGTGGTGGAAAAAGTACCCAATTGTCATACTTGAGTAAAAGTAAAGATACAGTAATAGAAAATTGATAAGTGTGTGAATTGAACCATTTTTGTCCTGCTCAGCCTTCAAAATGTAACGAGTACTTTTGGGTGCCAGGGAAAATGTATAGAGTAAAATGTACATAATTTTCTTTAGGAATTTTCTTTAGGAATGTAGTGAATTGAAAGTAAACGTTGTCCAAATATGAATAGTAAAGTACAGATAGCCCCCAAAACGAATTAAGTAGTACTTTAAATTATTTTTACTTAAGTACTTTACACCACTTATTCTTCACCATTCATGTTTCGCACTGAACCATGAAAGTCCCATAGAATGATGTTCAGCTCCATTTTTGTTGTATTCCTAGACTCACATATCCCTTTTTCTGCCCACCAGTCAGTGAAGTAGGTAAGTACCCACTTTGTTTGTTTTACAATGTTGTTTTCATTTCGGTTTCTCTCAAGTTCATCTAACCGCGTATTTTCTACATCGGCATGTTGAAATATTGTTGATTCAGCCATTCTATCGAGGTGAAAAGGCGCATTTTTACCAAGGTGAAAAGGCTAAACATTATAGTCATGGTATATGGTCTTACATAAACATGGCTAAATGCTGTTTTAGCAAATCAGCATCCAAACTACCCGGTTTATAATATAACGTATATAATGATGAGGAAAAGACATAGGCTAATCAGCATTTACAACTTATTCAAAACTACTATTCCTTATAGCTAGCATATTACAACCCTACCATTACGCTTGTTAACACTGACCTACGCTGGGGTCGGAATGCAATCGTGGTTACTGTGGAGCGTGCGCGAGATATGGGTTGGAAAATGTCAATGCAGGGAATGGATATGCCACTGTTCTCCACATTCTAAATTTAGCCACACTGATACATTGAGAAGTTTAAAATACTGCTAGTTTTCCCAGAAAACTGACCTTTTCATCCTCATGCTGCGTAGCTAGCAGTAGCCAATGCAGCCATTATGGTAAGGCACATCTCATTGAACAATAAAGAAGTTGATTGGCTGACACTGCCATTCCAAAAAGGCTGCAGTGGCTACTGCTAGCTAGGACGAAACGTTTTCCTGGAAAACTTTAACGTATCAGTGTGGATAAAGGTAACATTTGGAGTACAGTTGCATATCCCATCCCTGCATTGAGGTATGTTTTCTGACCCATATCTTGCGCCGACTCCATGGAGTCTAAATTTAACCATGATTGTGTTCTGACTCCAGTGCAAATCAATGTAAACAAGTGTAATGGGCTACTATTCCTCACAAGATCTGTTCAAGTTCAAAGGAGCATGGTTTTGGCTAGCATGAAGGGCAATATATGGGCAATTATAGGGCAATATATGAATCCTTATCTATCAAGTAATCATCAGGTGTCTTCCCTATCAGTTCTTTAACCAGGTCAGGGTGTTCAGTGTCCTGTAACACCTTCAAGAAGATGGAGAACTCCTGAGAAATTCCTGAGCCCCACATATATTTATTCTGTTTTGATATTCAGCTAATATATCTACAACAGAAATTGAATTGTTAAATTACAGGCTAATGCATGACTAAAAATGTACTCACATAATAAACTCATACCCTATCAAGAGCTGCAGTGCAGTTAGTGGCATTAGTCTGCCCTCATCTGGTCCACAGATGTATTACATCAATATATCTACAGTTTACATCTAGGTCTATTGATCATTAGTAATCTGATTTGATAGTTGTAAACTTCCCCAAACTTTATTAAAACGTCCCGCCTATAAGAAGAAATCAAATGCCCATCCAACTGATTTTTTCTGGCACCGGACCTGCATGCAGGTTTGGGTACCGGGCGCGCGCAGGAGTTTAGGCTATGGACAATGTCCCATATGGCACTAATATAGTCTACACACATACAATTACATACAATTTCACGGTCCTCTGGGAATAGAATATCTTCCGCAAAACAGTAGTCTTCATCCTCAAAAAAGTTCAATAAGTCTGGCGGAATTTTCATTCTCTACCTCCAGAGATGGACTTCCTCCATGTAGATGGCTGAATGTTTACAACCTCCAGCTGACAGTGCATCCTCAAACTACCTGCACCAATCGTCTGGATGTTGCTGGATCTTGATGATTCTATCAATAAGTAGGTTGACTGCCTTTCGATTGCTCTCTGTTTTCACCTTACTTTGGATAAAGTATTTTTGGTCATTGTCTATGAAGTTCAGGTGATCCAGCACAATTTACATTTTTTTTTAAATGTAACTTTTATTTACTTAGGCAAGTCAGTGTCTTCTGATTGATGATTGATTGTTGACTGATTGGGGAGTGATGATTTTTACCTGTGAGGGGAGAAGGAGAGAAAAGAACACAGGATACACACACACACAGGATACTGGTATCCGTAACAGACTGTAGTGGTGCCTCTTGCCTTAGACCACTGCGCCACTCGGGAGCACAAATTCCACTTCAATGAGTTTCTGCAGCCTGGGTCTTTTTGCCAGGAAACCCGACGTTGAATTGCATTGAATTCTGTTTCGGGCAAAATTTTGTGTTTGGATCAGGAAAGTTTCCTCTCACAACCTTTACAAGCCAGTATGTTGAATAAAAAACATACTCTACCGGTTGTTAGCTCCTTTTGATGGTAGGAATGCAAGACAACATATCCACATAATTAAAACAGTATAATTAATCACCTTATCAAAGTGCTGGTATCACCTGAATCATGTGTACGCTTCAGGTGATAGCCAATCAGGTTGCAGCAGTCTGTTGTTTACCCTTGGCTAACCTAACTTATCAGGCACAAAAGACCTAGCTAAAAGCAGGGCCCAACATAAGGATGTAACGTTAACTACTCGAGCACTGTGGTGGAGAACTAGCTGTTGACTAAACTTCCAATAAATGTAACTATTGAGGAACATCTGTGTGCTTATTAGCAAAGGGAAGAAAACACTTCGCTCTCCAACCAAGGTGAATGAATACAGGAGCAAACTGAAGTGACGAGGAAATTCAGCAACTTTTTTTTAAGGACAGTGGAAGTTGATAAAAGTGCTTCTTTACTAAAAGTACAAATTAACACAAATTGGGGTGAAAAAACACCAATAATAAAAAATTAAAAAAACATCTTCCTTCAGATTGGGTGAGTTCGTTTTGCATGGCCTGGTGCCCCGGGTGAGCGGAGTTTGGACATTTTAGGCCATTCCATTGGTCCTTAAGTGAAGTCTCCAACCATGCAAAATTAACTCACTCTTTACCATTTGTAAAACCGTGATGGAGGCGGCTAATGGGCAAAAATAAGCACTTCTATCAGCTTTTACTGTCCTCCAAGATTGCTGGTTAGTGCACCCAGCCAGAATGTTCCAGATTCAACAGGTATAGGCACATGTCCACCAGAGGATTTACCTTTTGTTTATGTTAGGATAACGTCTTTATTGGACACTACTTTTAATCCCCAAACTGTTTTAACTATAATTTTGTGTGTTCTATTTATCTGGGCGTACCAATCGAGAACATATATATAAATAAAATATTTCCTTGTTATGTCAGGATTACAATTTATTTCTCTCATGATCACGACATAACAAAAGTTGTTTTGTTGAGATTACAAGATTACGAGATATAAATGGATGTATTGGTGATAGATTGACAGTATGGCTGAGGCGACAGAGCCCATTTAGAGAGGGTACATTTCATGCTAACATCATGCCTTCATTTGTGTTTGGAGCTCATTATCAGTTCATATATTCGATTGTTAGCAAGCTAAATGTCCCTTACCTTAAACTAAGAGCTGGGGGGGAAAGCCCCCGTGAGGCATTTAAGCCCTGAACGATGCCTGACAAGCAGCCCTGTCTCCCAGTGTGCCATCCCAAGACCACAGACAATCACGTGCAAGCAAACATAGCTAACTTGGATAGTCTTGTGAGTGAGCAAGCTAGCTCGCTTGCTATATATGCTGGTTGTTAGCTTGCATAACTTATATATGTATAATTGTAAGGGACATTTAATGTTTTATGGCTAATATTTACATTTACAGAGTGGGTGAGCTCCATTCCTGACATGCTGATCAGATTCAATTTCAGCCTCAGATCTTAATCAGAGGCTCATAAATCTGGATTCTGCCTTTTAGGCTCTTTCATCAGTAAAACTCCTTGCAGGCAGAGCATTATATATATACACACATGGTCAAGAGTGGATGCACTCTATTCCTGGCAGGCTGATCATATTCAATAGCAGCTTCATAGGCAGATAAATCAGGCAGGATGCTGCCTTGTAGGCTGTCTGCAAGGAGCCTTACATTTGAAACAGCCTACAAGGCAGCATCCTGACATTAGCCTCTGAGGCTGCTATTGAATCTGATCAACCTACCAGGAATAGAGCTCACCCACTCTGGATCATATGCTTTGTCAGCCTGCAAAGAGCTTTAGCTATGAAACAGCTGACAAGGCAAAATCTTGACTTAACGACATATTTGTACCTTGTCAGCTCAGGGGTTATGAACTTGCAACCTTCCGGTTACTAGTACAACACTCTAACCACTAGGCTACCCTGCCGGATGATGCCTGATACTTTTTAGTATTTTGATGTCATGATATCAAGAAAATTGTCTTGTGATCTTGACAAAACAACTTTTGTTATGTCGTGATCATAAGATAAGTAAGTTGTGATCTCGACATAACGAGGGAATTATTTTTATATTCATATATCCTCTTTGGACTCAATTGTAATTTCCACTCTCGTCAGTTAATTGTTTGTCTTGTGTTAAACGCCCACATTTTTGAGCTGAAAAACGATGGCCAGAGCTTCCCCATGATGTCGTACAACGATTTATATCAATAAGTCGTCATTTTAGTCAAAGTTGGATCTATTTGAGCTTGTGACAAAAAACGAACTGCCTGCTTCGTGAAATTTGTACTTGACGTCTCTTGTCCTTTGAAATGACGTGTAAATTATTTTTAGCATACTTTCCTTTCAGTGCTGGGTTTTATTTCAATGGTACAGTATCACCCACCAGCATGGCATTGTTAATTAATCAGAAACACCTGCAAAATTCGCAAGTTGCAACTGAGCTGAGCAACATAATAGACCATCGTTGGCTCCAGCAAAGAGGGTGGATCAATGAAGATCGTTCACACAGGCCGTTAACCACATTGAAAGATGTTCAGTTCTGGTCTACTTAACGGGGTGTGTTTTCCATAGACACCAAAGCAATAGCAGCTGGGTCTGGTCTACTTAGTTCACTGACTTTCATTGGACCAGAAAAAAAAACAGCGATTGGGGGTGTGTTGCGCTCTCTTCCGTCTGCACTTGGCTGCCTGAGCCATGGAGCAAATTCAAATAGAGGGTGCGAACTTGTGTTTTTACACCTCCACTTTTTTTTTACCAGCAAATTATCATAATCCATTGGATCATTTGTAAAGTTTCACTTATTTTTGTTCTAGTGTGTTCTAAACAAATATATTAACATTTTATAAATGGAATACATTTTGGAACCCGTTCACCGTCGCCCCAAGATGAATGATTTTGATCACGCTCCACTGCTTTGATCCGTGCGGCTAAAAATCACAAGTGTCTATCCTATAATGAAAAGTCACCCATGAAAGAAGATTCCACAAACTTGTTTATCTATGTAAAAATGTGCTGTTACATCAAGTATTGGTGTTTCGTGGATGAAGCGTTCAGGGTGCTGCTGTTGTTATATATCATTTGCTGCATGCATTATGAGCAAATTCATTGTAGCCTATCATTTCACTTCCACTAGTTGTGAAAATCATGGCATCATGAGCCTACCAAAGTTTGCATTACAATATAGAAAAACGTGTCTCTAGTCCAAACCATTCAATAGTTAGGCTATCCACATTGCCATCTTATTCTTTCTATTTCCATGGCGGATTCGCGAGCCCGCAATTTATGGAAGATGACAAAACTTTGGAGGTAACAATAGATTGAAAAGTCAAAGATACTGGTTTCCCCAATACATCTGTGGTGGAGTTTTCCCTACATACCTATGGCAAATCCAGAACCAGCCATAGCCCAGCTGACTAATCTTTTGAATAAGGTGTAGCAACAACAGAAAACATTAGTTAGCTTAATAAGGCTAGGATGCTAGCTAGCTCCACTGACAGCTTCTTCTTCATTGGTATTATGGCGGTTCGCAAACAAATATTATAGGTGCATGCTGCCACCTACTGTATTGGCTGTGTATCTGACTACTATTCTGTAGTATGAATTCATGACACTGTGAAAAAATGTCCCTACCAACTAACCCTACACACATTAAAACCTCATCACTTTTCCATTACTTCTGCCCTATCTGATCCCACACCAGGCCAGCAGCCTGGGAGGACGGGCACTATTTTTCAAAACACCTAACTCGTCTGCATTAAAATCTCGTACACCCAAGTACATCTCTGCAGCTGCCACCACAACATCTATCCTCTCTGATTTATGTTCCATTCCAGCAATACAGTTGACAACCATGGCCATGTATGCCAAAAGCCAACCTTACTAAAGCACATGTTATTCCTATCACTCTGTATTGACCTTGGCCTACTCACGGGATCCTATTAGGATGCCTTACCCTGGACCCATCTTCATCTACTTGTCTCTTCTCTGCCTCAGCATACGACACCTTCAGCACTGCTCTGATCCTGGCAACCTCCCCTAAACACTTAACGCTACTCCAGTTATCACTCCTTTCCGGAGAGGAAAGCAAGTCACAGTTATTGTCCCCAGTCACGTGGAGCGGAGCGCACGGTCCCTCTGGACAGCAGAAACGCAAAAAATCTACACGATTCCATGTCATGTAACTTTCACCGAGCCAACATTCCCCAAGCTCTTCTCCACTCAATCTGACACCACATATGGATCGGTCAGAAGGCAAGGATCCATTCTCTCCAAAAATCACACTCCCACTGGGCAAAAATACATCTTGATCACCATCGGGACAAGGCTCAAACTCACCGCACCTGCCACCGCAGTTAATTAATCCTTACTCTCGTTATGTTAAATTTCCTTCTGCAGTAATCCATATTTATGCTTAATATGCTCCACTTTCTTTATTTTTTCCTGCCCGCCTTCTTTCTGACCTCAATGGGTTCCCCTGACTCCACCTCCAAGTCAGATACACTTACTGTACGCAGTTTAGCAAAGTTGCACCCTGCTGTACTTTGAAAAACACCAAAAATGTGGAATGGAATGGTCCAATGGAAATGCGAGTGCAAGGTGAGAGGTTGTGTCATGCCTACCTCGGCTGGAGGTGGTGTCTGAAGTCAGCCAGGTGCAACTTTGATCAATTGCGTGCAGTAATTGTATCTTTTGTGTATAAAATATAATTTCTTGCTGGTACGAAAGTTATATTCCAAATGTTTCAAAAACCGTATCGCAAGCGAGGATTACTAATGTTTCTTAATGTTAAAACCGAGTGTCGGGATTGTAGTTCACATGGAGCCAGCTGTGATCCATATGTTCAGCTGGGAATCCAAAAGGGGGACCGCTATAAGCCCCCTGGGCCCCGTTGGGTTCTTGAGAGCTAGAGCTAGAGCTAGGCTAGCTTCAGTCTCAATTGACTGTGTTGAGACATATGTCCTGTCCAATAAACAGTTCCCTGGCTTTCATGTCGCAGGCCTTTTGGTCGTTGTTTTACCAAATAGGGCCTACATGTGAGTTCCTAGAAAAACACATTACAGTATGTTTTGAATTCCTGTTCATTAGCTGCATAGGACAGTTGATGTGTATTGATGATTACCATCCATTAAATAAATATATATAAAAGACTTGGTACACTGGACATTGTATTCAATATACTTTTTATTCCATAAAATAGACAAGGTAATTAACTAAATCAATTGTATTCCGTGCATTTTTTTAAAATCTGTAATCCCTTTAGAGCAGAAACATTCCAATCATGTTTAGGTGAGTGTAAAAGTGAAAATGCATCAAAAACATAAGTGAAAACTAGACCAATACATTAATGTTTCCCTATCCCTCTAGTGTGTGTGTGAATCCGGCCAATTTACGCAAATGCTTACTAAGGCCTTTACCACGTATTTACTTGCCATACAATACAATACAATACAATAACTAGTCTACTCATTTAAGGGAATGTTCATTTAGGTAACAGCTGACAAAATCAATGTAAAAATAAACAAATGAATTAGTTGGAATATTGTGATCATATATTTACTGCCTGTTACTCTGGTATGTGTCTTTACTTGGGAATGGACTTCTGTGACACTCATTCAATCATTATAATACAGTAATCATGGAACCAAAATCCTTCCACTTATTTTACGTTTTAGTCTCGTGGACATGCACATTATACTGTCTTGTCTTCATGACTTTAAATTGAAGAGAAAGCAAGGGCATTTGTAATGCCATATGTTTTAAATACTGTAGTACAACATTGATAACGTACTGGATTCTAAATACATGCATGAGACAAAATAATTGCACTGCTGAGTATTCAAGCAGCCTTTAGTGCAAAAAACATGTCCCCACGAAAAGATGTGGTGGACAAATCTTTGTAGAAAAAAGGTCAGTCATTTGAAAGTTCTTCAAAAGTTTCCTAAATGTTTGTTTTCATTTTATTGCTCCCGTAGCTTCAGGAAAAACATATGCTACCTACCACTAACATTTCAATTGCACCCCATCCTTTAATAATACAGTATATTTCTTAACAAATAAAAATAAGAAAGATATTTTTTTTTTTACATGTCTTTCCTATAAGATGTTATATTAATGTGCAGATATAATACGTTATATCAATGTCTATGATAACAGAATACACTGGAAAACAATGTGATTTTGTTGATGAGAATGTGCAGTATGTAGGCTACATAAACATACTGATTTGATATTTGGATTTAGTTATAGGCACAATACCCCATTTATATCTCATGGGCCTATTGATAAGCTAACATTTGTCTCTCCATGTGTTACATAACATTATGCCTTGCATACAGTGCCTTGCAAAAGTATTCATCCCCCTTGGTGTTTTTCCTATTTTGTTGCATTACAACCTGCAATTTAGATTGATTTTTATTTGGATTTCATGTAATGGACATACACAAAAGTCCAAATTGGTGAAAAAAAAAGTATTTTTAAAAATTCTACAAAGTCAAAAATGGAAAGGTGGTGCGTGCATATGTATTCACCCCCTTGCTGTGAAGCCCCTAAAGATCTGGTGCAAACAATTACCTTCATAAGTCTCATAATTAGTTAAATAAAGTCCACATGTGTGCAATCTATGTGTCACATGATCTGTCACATGATCTCAGTATATATACACCTGTTCTGAAAGGCCCCAGAGTCTGCAACACCAGTAAGCAAGGGGCACCACTAAGCAAGCAGCACCATGAAGACTAAGGAGCTCTCTAAACAGGTCAGGGACAAAGTTGTGGAGTATTACAGATCACGTTTGGGTTATAAAAAAATATCAGATACTTTGAACATTCCAAAGAGCACCATTAAATCCAATATTAAAAAAATTGAAAGAATATGGCACCACAACAAACCTGCCAAGAGAGGGCCGCCCACCAAAACTCACGGACCAGGCAAGGAGGGCATTAATCAGAGAGGCAACAAAGAGACCAACAATAACCCTGAAGGAGCTGCAAAGCGTCACAGCGGAGATTGGAGTATCTCTCCATAGGACCACTTTAAGTTGTACACTCCACAGAGTTTTGAAGAGTGGCCAGAAAAAAAGCCATTGCTTAAAGAAAAAAATAAGCAAACACGTTTGGTGTTTGCCAAAAGGCATGTGGGAGTCTACCCAAATATATGGAAGAAGGTACTCTGGTCAGACGAGACAAAAATTGTGCTTTTTGGCCACCAAGGACAAAGCTATATCTGGCGCAAACCCAAGCCCAACATCACCCCGAGAACATCATCCCCACAGTGAAGCATGGTGGTGGCAGCATCATGCTGTGGGGATGTTTTTCATTGGCAGGGACTAGGAACCTGGTCAGAATTGAAGGAATGATGGATGGTGCTAAATACAGGGAAATTCTTGAGGGAAACCTGTTTCAGTTTTCCAGAAATTTGAGACTGGGATGGAGGTTCACCTTCCAGTAGGACAATGACCCTATGCATAGTGTTAAGGTAACACTAGAGTGGTTTAAAGGGAAACATTTAAATGTCTTGGAATGGCCTGGTCAAAGCCCAGACCTCAAAAGCCCAGACAAAAATCCCAGTGGCTAGATGTGCCAAGCTTAAAGAGACATACCCCAAGAGACTTGCAGTTGTAATTGCTGCAAACGGTGGCTCTGCAAAGTATTGACTTTTTTGGGGGAGGGGGGGGTGAATAGTTATGTACTCTCAAGTTTTCTGTTTTTTTGTTTGTTTTATTTCTTGTTTGTTTCACAATAAAACATATTTTGCATCTTGAAAAGTGGTAGGCATGTTGTGTAAGTCAATTGATACAAATCCTCCCAAAAATCAATTTTAACTCCAGGTTGTAAGGCAACAAAATAGGAAAAATTCCAAGGGGTGAATACTTTCGGAAAGCCACAGTAAGTATAAACCCCCTTGTACTTTTCCACATTGTTTTGTGTTACAATCTGGAATAAAATTGGGATTTTTACCATATGATGTACACAACATAACACTTTGAAGGTGCAAAATATTTGTTGTTGTGACACAAAAGTTAATAATTAAACATAAAAAAACATTTATTGGTTGCATAAGTATTCACCCCCCTGAGTCAATACTTGGGAAAATCACCATTGACAGCAATTACAGCTGCAGTCTTTTTGGCTAAGTCTTTACCAGCTTTGCACATCTGGATCTTGCAATTTTTGCCTATTCTTCTTGGCAAAATTGCTCAAGCTCTGTCAAGTTGGATGGGGACTATTGTTGAACAGCAATTTTCAAGTCTTGCCAGAGATTCTTAATCAGGTTGAGGTCTGGGCTTTGACTGGGCCATTCTAAGACATTCAGGATTTTTTTTTAAACCACTCCAGTGTAGCTTTGGCTGTGTGTTTAGGGTCATTGTCCTGCTGGAAGGTGAACCTCTGCCCCAGTCCCAGGTCTCTTGCAGACTGAAACAGGTTTTCCTCTAGAATTTCCATTAATTTGGCTCCATCCAACTTGCCCCCATTCCTGGCCAGTTTCCCAGTCCCTGCCGATAAAAAGCATCCCCATAACATGATGCTGCCACCACTATGCTTCAACGTAATGAGAAGTGTTGGCTTTGCGCCACACATAGCGCTTTGCTCTAAGGCCAAGAAGTTTAAGAGCCCCTTTCAACATGTTTGCGGTGTCTACCAAATGGTATTTGATATATATTTTTTTCAGCAATGGCTTTCTTCTCACCACTCTCCCATAAAGCCCAGCTTTGTGAAGCATCTGGGTGATAGTTGTCACATTGATGGTTTCTCCCATCTCAGCTGTGGCTCTCTCCAGCACCTTCAGAGTTACTAGTGGCCTCTTGGTTGTATCTCTGACTAATGCCCTCCTTACCCGGTCACTAAGTTTTGGTAGACGGCCTCCAGGGGTTGTTCAAAGTTAGGGATATTTTTTTATAACACCAGAGTATATTTAGAGGTGTCACAGCAAAGGGGGTGAATACTTATGCAATCAAGACTTTTCCATTTTTTCTTTGTACATTTATTCCCCCCACTCCTAATTAAATCCATTTTAATTACAGGTTGTAACAGAATAAATGTGAATACTTATGCAAGGCATTGTAATACTATGTATGCATAATAATTTAGTAAAACTATAATCTCAAACAAAAAAGTCAGAAGTATACAGACAATGCCATTATCATAGATTATATTGTATGCTACTTTTGGTTCAAATAAGAAGTGCAAAATTGTTTAACATACTAAGGTGAAAACCAATGTACTGCCTTGTGAACGTTCCAACATCGCACCTGCTTGTCAGGAGTATGACTCAAAGCTACCATGCAACAATAACACTCCCAGTTAGGCACATTAGCCTATCTACCTAAACAAGCACGTATGGTGTCTGTGTTGCTGGCAGTGTAACATCAAGGGTGTCCATGTACATATTTAATGATGTACATAATTTCAGGAGGAAAACTACAAGATACTTCACATATTGAAATGCAATAAATAGTCAATAAAATCCTGAGTCACACTTCAGAGAGAGAAGACAGGCAAACAGAAAGGAGAGATCTACACTACCGGTCAAATGGTTTAGAACACAAACTCATTCAAGGGTTTTTCTTTATTTTTACTATTTTCTACATTGTAGAATAATAGTGAACACATCAAAACTATGAAATAACACATATAGAATCTTGTAGTTACCAAATCAAACAAATCAACAAATCAAAATGTTTTATATTTCAGATTCTTCAAACAGCCACCCTTTGCCTTGATGACAGCTTTGCACACTTTTGGCATTCTCTCAGCCAGCTTCACCTGGAATGCTTTTCCAACAGTCTTGAAGGAGTTCCCACATATGCTGTGCACTTGTTGGCTGCTTTTCCTTCAATCTGCAGTCCGACTCATCCCAAACCATCTCAATTTGGTTGAGGTCAGGGGATTGTGGAGGCCGGGATGCAGCACTCCATCACTCTCCTTCTTGGTAAAATAGTCCTTACACAGCCTGGAGGTGTGTTGGGACATTGTCCTGTTGAAAAACAAATGATAGTCCCATTAAGTCCAAACCATGGGATGGCGTATCACTGCAGAATTCTGTGGTAGCCATGCTGGTTAAGTGTGCCTTGAATTTTAAATAAATCCCAGTGTCACCAGCAAAGCACCCCCACACCATAACACCTCCTCCTCCATGCTTTAAATTGGAAATACATGTGGAGAGATCATCCGTTCTCTCACACAGCGTCTCACAAAGACACCATGGTTGGAACCAAAAATCTCAAATTTGGACTCCAGACCAAAGGACAAATTTCCACCGGTATAATGTCCATTGCTTGTGTTTCTTGACACAAGCAAGTCTCTTCGTCTTATTGGTGTCCTTTAGTGTTGGTTTCTTTGCAGCAATTTGACCATGAAGGCCTGATTCACACAGTCTCCTCTGAACTGTTGATGTTGACATGTGTCTGTTTCTTGAACTCTGTGAAGCATTTATTTGGGCAGCAATTTCTGAGGCTGGTAACTCTAATGAACTTATCCTCTGCAGCATAGGTGACTCTGGGTCTTCCATCCTGTGACGGTCCTCATGAGAGCCAGTTTCATCAAAACTCTTGATGGTTTTTGCGACTGCACATAAAGAATCTTTCAAAGTTCTTGAAATGTTCCGTACTGACTGATCTTCCTGTCTTAAAGTAATGATGGACTGTCATTTCTCTATGCTTATTTCAGCTGTTCTTGCCATAATATGGACTTGGTCTTTTACCAAATAGGGCTATCTTCTGTATACCACCCCTACTTTGTCACACCACAACTGATTGGCTCAAATGCTTTAAGAAGGAAAGAAATTCCACAAATAACCTTTAAGGCACACCTGTTAATTGAAATGCATTCCAGGTGACTAACTCATGAATCTGGTCGAGAGAATGCCAAGAGCGGGCAAATATGTCATCAATGCAAAGGGTGGCTATTTGAAGAATCTTAATTTTAAAATATATTTTGATTTGTTTAACACTGTTTTTGGTTGCTAAATTATTCCATATGTGTTATTTCATAGTTTTGCTGTCTTCATTACTATTCTACAATGTAGAAAATAGTAAAAACAAAGAAAAACCCTTGAATGGGTAGGTGTTCTAAAACGTTTGACCGGTAGTGTAGCTCTATGGCCTTGGAGGCCCTGGGTCTGAGACTGGCCTAGATTTGGAATGCTGATGCCCCGTGTTGGGTTTGTTGTATGTGTGTCTTTGTACAAGTAGTACTGTAAGGCTGTCCTCTCTGGGTGAATCATCCATATAAGCCAAGCCTGACACCGAGTCTTTGAATTCCTGATGGCTCCTCTCCAAGTTAAGTTCAGGACTCTGATAATGTAAAATAAATAAGAGCAAACATACACATTTCAACATAAGTGTGCTTCCACCATTAGAAAGTATCTCAGAACTCTTGGAGTCGGTCATCACTTTTCAAATATGATATCAATCCCATTTTTAAAAAGTCTTGGTCCTTGATTGCCATTGTCTGTTTGTTCTGTGGGAATCAACAGTTCAGTACGTACTTGTGGTGATGAATGGCTGAAGCAATGGCTGCTGGTCAAAGCAGCGATTGGCTGACCCCTAACTGCAGGCCTTTGATAGTCTGGACTGGCAGTCACAGTGCTATAGGCAGGAGGTCCCAGGGTAGACTGCCTCTGCAGGAGCTGCAGGATGGTCTGAATATCTGATGTCATCTGGGACTCCAACCTGCAATAACAGATGGAAGGCAGAAATTAACTTCTACTCTTGGTTATAGGGTTAAGGGACTGGAGGCTAAGGAGGGATAAGTTGAACACAAATCAACAACTATACTGTCTCTAGGCTATCGCTGTTTTGTTTTTATTGTACAGTACTCTAGGCTATCACTGTTTTGTTTTTATTGTTGAATATGTCAAATTCTAGCACTAGGGGGAGCTTGTGATCTATGTTTACAGTATCATCATGGTTGTCAATGAAATCAAAAGGCATGGGAACATGTTTTATCAGCTCTCTCTCTCTAGTAGGAGTCATAATCAATATTCAGTATGGGTGGGGTAACAGTGTCTGTGGAGGGGATTTCTAGCTACCTCACACTCACACATTGTCTGTATTAATAATAATGGATGAATATCCTCCTGCTATCCATCACCACCTGGTATGGAAACTGCTCGGCCTCCGACCGCAAGGTGCTACAGACTCCAGCCACCCTAGTCACAGACTGTTCTCTCTGCTACCGCATGGCAAGCGGTACCGGAGCGCCAAGTCTAGGTCCAAAAGGCTTCTTAACAGCTTCAACCCCCAAGCCATGGAGGGTTGGACAATTTGTTGGACAATTTGCATTGACCCCCCCCCCCCCTCTTTTTTTATGCTACTGCTACTCACTGTTTATTATCTATGCATAGTAACTTTACTCCTCCCTACAGTACATGTACATATTACCTCAATTACCTCGACTAACCTGTACCCCCGCACATTGACTCGGTACCAGTCCCCGATGTACTGTATATATCCTCGTTATTGTTATTTTATTGGTTCTCTTTTATTTTTTACTTTAGCTTATTTTGTCAATATTTTTCAAAACTCTTATTTTTCTTAACTCAATTTTTGGTTAAGGGCTTGTAAGTAAACATTTCACGGTAAGGTCTACACCTGTTGTATTTGGCGCATGTGACAAATTCAATTAAGTTTGATTCGATTTGATGTGACAAATAAGATTTAATTTGAGGTCTCCTATTCTTTGTGATTATTCCTGCTAAAACTACCACCTGCTGTTTGTCTGTCTGCTCTCGTCAGCCTGCTGGTGCAGGTGTTGTTATCTCTCCTCTCAACCTGTTTGACTGCTTCAGGAAATAATGGGGATTCAAATGTAACACTGCACATGGAACAAGTTTTGTTGTGATGTTGTTTGAATTTGTATTTGTTGGAGAGTGTGTGCTGTTATTTTTCATATGGTTTAATAACTTTCAGACAAAATCTGGGTGACTTGTCTATTTGGGATTCATAGATTTCAGTCATGAGGTGCCGCAGGGCCAGACGGATTCACAAAATGCAACAGTAACAACAATTTACTTTTTTATGTTAATTCTGAATTTCCATTGTCTCCATGAAACAGAATAGAAAAACGAGAGCTTTATGAAATCACATCTGTTTACTGGCCTTTGTACCTGGATTGCAGCTAGATTTCCATGAATGTTAGACATTACATTGTTAAAGTTAGAGATGGCCAAAGGAGTGCAGTACAGGCCTACCTGTTTAAGTGCAGTACAGGCATACCTGTTTAAGTGCAGTACAGGCCTACCTGTTTAAGTGCAGTACAGGCCTACCTGTTTAAGTGCTCTTGGAGCTGATCTAAGCGTTGCTCCACCTCTCCGTATGTGATTTCACTGGTGTCGTCATCCTCGCCCCTCAGGTCCTGCAATTGTGCTGACTCATCCAGAAAGTCTTGGGGCTTCTCGCAGTCCCATTTGTCATTGCACACATCTGTCGAGGGAGGGAAACACACATTCTTTACAAGTTCACATGTGGGTCAGAGCATAGGAGCCTGGTAATCACTAAACCAACCAGTACAATAGAACACTATTCATCTTTTGGTGAAAAGCTGCTGTGTATTGTTCCTTGTGTTTGTAATTTATTTGCCTAGCTAGTGTTTCAGGAGACACAATTGTTTTCTATGTCATAGTGGGACGTAGGTCAAGTTCCTAAGCTTCAAGGACAAGATGGCCTTTTTGGAGAGAGCCAAGAACTTGAGAGGAACCAACATCTTCCTCAACGAGGACTTCTCTGAAGATTTGTGCCAGAGGCGGGAATAACTTATCCTAACTATGAAAGCTACCAGAGAGTGTTGGGACATTGCTTACATCTGCTACGACAAGCTCATTCACCATGTTCCCTCCCAAAAGCCAGAGAGGAGTGAGAGAACCAAGCTTCCGGGTCAGTAGCTTCAGCTCAACAGCACACACTCACAAGTGCCTGATTGACTGACTCTATTAGCCAAACAATGTTTTAATTTTATTTAACCCTTTAAAATGTTTTATTTCTATTTCCGATAAGCTACCCAGGAAAGGGCTAAGAATAGCCCATATTAACATATGTAGCCTTAGAATTAAGGTTCATGAAATCAATAACTTGCTAACATCGGATGACATTCATATACTGGCCATCTCTGAAACTCACTTAGATCATTCCTTTGATGATATAGCAATACAAGGATATAACATCTACAGAAAAGACAGGAATGCCTATGGGGGAGGTGTTTCTGTATAGGTTCAGAGCCATGTTCCTGTAAAGCTTGGAGAGGATCTCATGTCAAATGTTGTTGAAGGGTTGTGGTTGCAAGTTCACCTGCCTCATTTAAATCCTCTTCTTTTGGGTTGCTGCTATAGGCCACCAAGTGCTAACAGTCAGTATTTGGATAATATGTGTGCAATGCTTGATAGTGTGTGTGATGTTTAACAGAGAGCTCTGGGTGACGTGAACATTGACTTCCTCTCTGTATTATGACCCAGGTTATCACTCAACCAATAGTGTTGGATCTGTGACTTCCATTCGTATGGATCATATAATCGCTAATGCTGGAGAGCTTTGCTCCAAAGTAATATCAATTCTCATTGGCTGCAATGACCATAACATTGTGGCAATAACAACAAAAGCCAAAGTGCCAAAGGTTGGCCCTAAGGTATGTAATTTACAAGAGATCATGCTAGATGTTGTTCTCTCAGGACTCTTTTGTTTAAGATGAAAAACATTTATGTTGGTCTGATGCCAATTGTTGACCAGCATGCACCTGTAAAGAAATTAACTGTGAGACTGCTAGAGCCCCCTGGATTGATGATGAATTGAAAAATTGTATGGTTGAAAGATTTTGTGCAAAAGGTGGTAAACAAGTCAGGCTGCTCAGCTGTTTGGTTGACATACTATAAATGGAGAACTTTTCGGACTAAACTTAACAAAAGGAAGAAGAAACAATATTACCAAACCAAGATAAATGACATCTTAAATGATATCATGGACAGAAAATCTAAATCATCTCCATTATCCATTGAAGTTGATGGGTCATTTATAATAAAAGCATTTGATATTGCCAATCATTTCAATGATTACTTCACTGGTGAAGTTGACAAATCCAGAAGTGAAATGACAACATTCAACAGTGAACCATCATATTTTTTTGTATAAAAGATCTAATAATGAAAGATAAGGATTGCTGTTTGAATTTAGTCAAGTTAGTGTGGGAGAGGTGGAAAAACTATTGTTATCCATCAATAATAATAAGCCACCAGGTATAGACAACCTTGGTGTGAAACTATTGAGAATGGTTGCAGACTGTATTGGCTATTTGCTATATCTTTAACCTAAGCCTAAAGGAGTATGTGTCCACAGACGTGGAAGGAAGCTAAAGTCATTCCACTGCCTAAAAATAGTAAAGTACCCTTGTCTGGCTCTAACAGCCACCCAATCAGTTTGCTGCCTGTTTTTTCAGTAAACTGGCAGAGAGAATCGTGTTTGACCAAATATAATGCTATTTTTCAGAGAACAAGTTAACTACTGACTTTCAGCATGCATATACTGTAGAGAAGGGCACTCAATGCGTACCACACTAACTCAGATGACAGATGACAGGTTCAAATAAATGGATAATAATATTGTTAGATTTCATTGCAGCCTTTGATGTTATTGATCATAAATTGTTATTGAAGAAATTCACTTGCTGTGGCTTTACATCAACTATCATCACATGGTTGGAGAGTTATTTATACAACAGAACCCAGAGTGTTCTTCAATGGAAGCTTCAGATATGTACATTGCGGTGTTCCTCAGGGTGTTGCCTTGGGCCGTTACGCTTCTCTATTTTTACAAATGATTTGCCACTGGTTTTACACAAAGCTAGAAGGACTATGAATGTGGATGATTCCACACTCTACATGTCAGCACCCAAAGCCAGTGAGCACTCTGAAATTCTAAATGAGGAGTTACAGTCAGTATCACATTGGGTGATTAATAATACATTGGTCTTAAATACATCTAAAATTCAAAGCATTGTAGTTGGTTCAAAACATTCTCTAAGACCTAAACGTCAACTGGAGTTGTGTATAAAGGGTGTTACCATTGAAGTTTAAGTTAAAGTCCTAGGTATAACATTGGATGGTCAATTATCATGGTCAAGTCATATTAACAAAGGTGTTGTGACGTTGGGGAGAGGTATGTCTGTTATAAAATAAAATAAATCATATTATTTTTACACAAATCAAGTGTACTAGTTGTTGGTTTTGTCCCATCTTGATTAGAGTCTGGTAATATGGTTAAGTGCAGCAAAGAAAGACCTAGCAAAGGTGCAGCAGGCTCAAAACAGAGCTGCACACCATGCCCTTAACTGCATATACAGAACTAACAACAACATGCATGCCAGTTTTTCCTGGCGGAGGGTTGATGAGAGATTAACTGCTTCACATGTAGTTTTTATGAGAAATATTACTGTGATGAAAATCCCAGATTGTCAGCATTATCAAATAGCATTCAGCTCAGACAACCATACACAACACCCCACAAGACATGCCGCCAGGCAGGGCTTGACATGAACTTTTTTAGCCACTTAGGATAGATGTTTTACCTGTTCGAAAGCTGATGTCACTTGTCCGTAACACCATCAGTAAAAGGGTGACTGAATATGACTGAAGTAAATAGGAGGGATCTGAAATCATTTTCTGCTCTTGCCATGTATCACATGTCAAACTCGTTCCATGGAGGGCCGAGTGTTTACACTCCTCCCTTGTACTTGATTAATGAATTAAGGTCAATGATGAGTAAGGAACTCATCTCACCTTGTTGTCTAGGTCTTGAATGTAAAAACCAAAAACCACTAGTCCCTCTATGGAATGAGTTTGACACCCCTGCCATAGACAATGTTTTCGCCCCCTAGCGACCATCCAAAATAATGTACCAAAAAAATACAAGAAGACTGGCTGGCATTCTACGTGAGGGAGAAGAGGAATCATAACATTGACAAAATATATTTAGTGGAGCCAAATATTTAGCAAGGCCTATCTTGGCTATTTGTGTAGGCCGAAGCGAGTGGATGTAGACGAGTGACACAGTCAACGAGTCTCGCTGGCTGTGTGTCTTGTGAAGGGTTATAAATCATCATGGGCTCCAGAGCAACCATGCTGTCTTTAGAACTGGATAATCATAAGCTGATTCACATTCTTCCCTCATCCTCCTCTCATATTAGGCCTACGTTTCTATATTCGTTGTATGTACTGTAGGTTTCACATTGCTAGAATAATATGGAAATAAGCCTAGGCCAACTACGCATTTCTTTTAAAATGTTTTCCTCAGCTGCAGCCTATTTCTTTTAAATGTCTTGGTATTGTTTGCTCAATAATTATTCAAATGTAAAATATGCAAATTTGGGAAATTAAACACCTTTAAAATTTGTCTTCGTGCTTTTATAATATTTCAGTTAGTAGGATTAGACTTTTGGTTGTTTGGTTCACAATGCCAAGGAAGGTTGTTTTTTTTGGCCTCACATGCATTCATCATTTCTGCATTATAATGCTGTAAGGTTTGTTCAAATGTCTCATTTGATCTTTATATCTTGCTATTGTTTCTTCTATCTCTCTCATTATTACCTTAAGCCTCCCATGTTTCTGGGTTATTCCAAAACAACTTAAAACTTTTTGATATTGCCTAGAACTGCGGCAGGAGAAATCTAGCATGCATTTAAGAGTGGCTTAATAGGTGTCATGCTCTGACCTTAGAGATACTTTTTATTTCTCTATTTGGTTAGGTCTGGGTGTGATTTGTGGAGGGCATTCTAGTTTTTCTATTTCTTTGTTGGTATGATTCCCAATCAGAGGCAGCTGGCTATCGTTGTCTCTGATTGGGGATCATACTTAGGCAGCCTTTTACCCTACCTTAGATTGTTGAATCTTTGATTTTGTATTGTTACTGTGTAGCCTGCAGAACGTTACGGTCGTTTATATGTTGGTGTTTTTTGGTGTTCATCAAATAAAGTAAGATGTACGCTTACCACGCTGCACCTTGGTCTAATTCTTCCGTCAACGAACGTGACAATAGGTCAAGTCATACTCATATCAAATGGAGAGGAAATAGAAAAAAATGGGCTTTTACAAAAATAAGACACAAGAGGGTCCACTATAAAAATAGACATTGGCCAACAGCCCAGATCCTCTGATATTTGAGAGAAATAACAAAAATTCTAACTGGATAGTTTGCGCTACTTTGGTGAGAATCTTAGCTCTGTCTACATTCTTATCTTGCTTTGTGTAAATATAACATATTAATGCCGAGCCCTACCACCAGGGGTCTCTTCACAGTGTCCAAGTCCAAAACAAATTCCTGGCAACACATAGTATTATACAGAGCCATTATTGCATGGAACTCCCTACCATCTCCAATTACTCAAGCAAACAGCAAAACTACCTTTACAAAAGGGATTAAAAACATCTCATGGAACGGCGGGGACTGTGAGGGGACACACACACAAACGCTTTAACAAATAACTATTTTGTTGTTGTGTTGTTTGTATTATTTTAGTTGTTGCATTGTTTGTATATAGTTGTAATTGAACATTTGCGTGACTGCCATTGTCTATCAGTGTATCAGTGTTTTGTTACTTGTCCTGTATTGTTTTTTTTGTGCACCCCAGGAAGAGTAGCTGCTGCTTCTGCAAAAGCTAATGGGGATACAAATAAACAAATAATGAAGTAGTGGGTCGTAGTCAGGCTAACTCTGGTGTTATCTCTGCTAGACACACTGCTAATGCATGCTGTGTGCATTGATTAATGCTGGTGTGGGTAGGAGCGGCTCTTTTGGGATTTGAAACAAATGACAGGCTGATAATGAACTTTAATCACGTTTGTCTGATGTAGAAGGAGCCTTTGGAATGCTCAGACTGAAATACACACTCCTCTTTCTATTGTCTCTTTCTTTCTCTCGAAATATTAGGCTATACATTAAATATTAAATGGTTGTCTCTTATTATTATAATCTATTTAGATGTGACAGATTACAAAAAGGGGGAGGAGTGGCTATATACAGTGCCTTGCGAAAGTATTTGGCCCCCTTGCACGCCCAATTTTTCAGTTTTTGATTTGTTAAAAAGTTTGAAATATCCAATAAATGTCGTTCCACTTCATGATTGTGTCCCACTTGTTGTTGATTTTTCACAAAAAAATACAGTTTTATATCTTTATGTTTGAGCCTGAAATGTGGCAAAAGGTCGCAAAGTTCAAGGGGGCCGAATACTTTCGCAAGGCACTGTATGGAGAATCTCATTTCATGGCCTCCCAATCTTGAAATACTTCTGTTCCCAAGAAATTTCAGCTCCTGGTTGTAGATGTGTCCATGAACTAGAATACACATTTATTTGTTGCTGGGATTTACCCTCATGCTGCCATGGTGGATGCTATTGGTGCTTTATCTGAGTGTTTATTTGACTGCTCTTCCCTCTGCCAGTATCTAGCTGACTCGACGTTAAACCCGTCAACTTCCAGTAAATCTTTGTTTCATTTCAACCATGTACGATCTGTGACGTGCTAGATGCCTTGTGATTGATGTAAAATCAAATCCACTGGGTCTGATATGCTTTATCCATTTTGGCTGCAGATCTCTGCCCCCCTGATTGCTGAATCATTAACCCATGTGTTTTACCTGACGATTTTATCTGGTACTATCCCCAAGGTTTGGAAGGTGGCCCATGTACTCCGCCTTCACAAAGTCGGTGACCCTTGTGACCTGAATAATTGTCTCCCTATGGTATTTCTAAACTTTCCTGCCTAGCTAAAATATAGAATCCTTGATTAAGTCTCAGCTAAGATCTTATTCTAAATGTACATAATTCGGGTTTTAGACCAGGTCATAGCACTATCTCTGCTGCATCTCTAGTTATAAATGATAACTCTGTGGATAAAAGGCAACATTGTGCTGCCCTCTTCATTGACCTGTCAAAGGCTTTTGATAATGTTGATTACACACGGCTAATTCAGAGGCTTTCCTCAATTGGCCTAGACCAGGCTGTATGTAACTGGTTTAACAAGTACTTGACAGATAGTATCTACTGTTGGATTCGACATTTGGAACATTATTAAGATATTAAACAAATGATAGAGAAGAAGAATGGTTCCCTGTAGAAAGACAGATGGCTTTGGAATGTGTTGGGTGGACGGGAGGCGAGCAACGTGTTGATATAGGGGAGACAGATGGACATCTGTGGATTAGGTGAAGGAGGGGTTGAGGTCAGGAGGTGAGGTCAGATCCCCAGAAGGGAGTTATAAGGGTTTAGTATCCTGTTACTCTTTTCCTGTAGAACCATACGATGTAAGGATTGGATAGAAGGAGGAGTGTCTTAAGTGGGATATATATATCTGTGATGGGAGAAATGTTGGGTTGTCTGAATTACATCTGTACAGAACCTTTGGGCAGAATTAAACTTGGTTAAAGCTTCTCTAGAGTCTGTGAGTTATTTACTCTGAAAAATAAGAACCTAACACTTCTGATGGTGTTAAATCAGGTTTCCTGGGTATTATGAAAGGTGTCCTGCAGGGGTCGATTTCTGGAATCTGCGCTTACTTGTTAATAAACTAGAGTTTTGGCAAGTTGGTTAGGACATCTACTTTGTGCATGACACAAGTCATTTTTCCAAACAATTGTTCACAGACAGATTATTTCACTTATAATTCACTGTATCACAATTCCAGTGGGTCAGACGTTTACATAAGTTGACTGTGCCTTTAAACAGCTTGGGAAATTCCAGAAAATTATGTCATGGCTTTAGAAGCTTCTGATTTACATAATTTGAGTCAATTGGAGGTGTACCTGTGGATGTATTTCAAGGCCTACCTTCAAACCCAGTGCCTCTTTGCTTGACATCATGGGAAAATCAAAAGAAATCAGCCAAGACCTCAGAAAAATAATTCTAGACATCCACAAATCTGGTTCATCCCTGGGAGCAATTTCCAAACGGCTGAAGGTACCACGTTTATCTGTACAAACAATAGTACACAAGTATAAACACCATAGGACCACGCAGCCGTAATAGGAAGGAGACATATTCTATCTCCTAGAGATAAACATACTTTGGTGCAAAAAGTGCAAATCATTCCCAGAACAACAGCAAAGGACCTTGTCAAGATGCTGGAGGAAACGGGTACAAAAGTATCTATATCCACATAAACTGAAAGGCCACTCAGCAAGGAAGAAGCCACTGCTCCAAAACCACCATAAAAAAGCCAGACTACGGTTTGCAACTGCACATGGGGACAAAGATCACACTTTTTGAAGAAATGTCCTCTGGTCTTATGAAACAAAAATGGAACTGTTTGGCCATAATGACCATTGTTATGTTTGGAGGCAAAGGGGGAGGCATGCAAGCCGAAGAACACCATCCCAACCATGAAGCACGGGGGTGGCAGCATCATGTTGTCGGGGTGCTTTGCTACAGGCGGCACTGGAGCACTTCACAAAATGGATGGCATCATGAGGAGGAAAATGATGCGGATATATTGAAGCAACATCTCAAGACATTAGTCAGGAAGTTAAAGCTTGGAAGTTAAAGCTTGACCCTAAACATACTTCCAAAGTTGTGGCAAAATGGCTTAAGGACAACAAAGTCAAGGTATTGGAGTGGCCATCACAAAGCCCTGACCTCAATCCTATAGAAAATTTGTGTGCAGAACTTAAAAAGCTTGTGCAAGCAAGGAGGCCTACAAACCCGACTCAACTACACCAGCTTTGTCAAGAGGAATGTGCCAAAATTCACCCAATTTATTGTGGGAAGCTTGTGGAAGGGTACCCGAAACGTTTGACCCAAGTTAAACAATTTAAAGGCAATGCTGCCAAATACTAATTGAGTGTATGTAAACTTCTGACCTACTGGGAATGTGATGAAGAAATATAAACTGAAAAAAATAATTCTCTCTACTATTATTCTGACATTTCACATTCACAAAACAAAGTGGTGATCCTAACTGACCTAAAACAGGGAATTTTTACTAGGATTAAATGTCAGGAATTGTGAAAACTGAGTTTAAATGTATTTGGCTAAGGTGTATGTAATCTTCTGACTTCAACTGTAAGTCCTGCCTCTAGCTAAATGGTAGAAATCAGATTATTCAGTCGATATCCCTATTGGTCCTAGATTATGGCGACATCATCATTGCACATGTTGATCTTAAGCTTCCACAGGCAGTTTGGAACTCGGTAGAGAGTGTTGCAACCGAGGACAGACGATTTTTATGCTTTATGTGTTTCAACACTCTGCTGGCCCATTCTGTAAGCTGTGTGGCCTACCACTTTGCGTATTAGCCGTTGTTGCTCCTAGATGTTTCCACTTCACAATAACAGGACTTAAAATTGACCGGTGCAGCTTTAGAGGGGTAAACATTTGACAAAATGACTATTTGGAAAGGTGGCGTTCTATAACGGCGCCACGATGAAAGTCACTGAGCTCTTCAGTAAGGCCATCATACTGCCAATGTGTGTCTATAGAGACTGCATGGATGTGTGCTCGATTTTATACACCTGTCAAAACGGGTGTGACTGAATTAACTGAATCAGATAATATGAAGGAGTGTCCACATACTTTTGCATACACTATACATGCAACAAAAAAATAGAAAAAAGAAGAAACCCACACACCGCTCTTGATAATATCACTGCTCTTTAATAAGCTTTACATATCGGCCTCACGACCGTAGTCAGAGCTTTTGTAAGTTTTTTTTAATTATCGCCCTTATGCTTGGTAGGCCAATGTCCTCATTGTGGTTTTACAGACGTGTTTAATACGTTTTATGTACACACTTTATTTGAATATTTATAAAATGCACATTGTTATATTTGGTAGCACTTATTTGTTTTCCCTCGACTCCAACCCCATTCGATGCGTGGAACGGATGTGGGTGGGGCTATGTGTACATAAGATTGCTCATTTAAAAAACTCACAAAAGCTCTGACTAAGGCCGTGAGGCCGATACTTAAAGCTTATTGAAGAGCAGTGATACTATCAAGAGCAGTGTGCGGGTTTTTTCTTTTTTCTCATTTTATTCAACAGTTACAGCGCACCTGTAAAAATGATAGCTCAGATTTGCTAGTGTCTTTTGAATTTTGGTATGCACTGTGTATGCAAAATGCATCCTACTGGCTATATTTCTGTATTTAGAAAGTTATATATCTTGAAAACTTGATTGCTGACAAGCTAAATATGTTGGGACTATATCAACAATGGATAATGAAACAAATGTTGTTCAATGTTTGAGCACAGTAAGGGTTAGGATTGTATTTCTGCTCACCAATGTTATTGTCACAAGAGGGAGTTCTCTCCATGCTGTCACGTGCCTGGATGTCTCTGGTGTTACTGGAGTCGAGCCCCAGTGCAGGGTCTTCCACCGAGGGACACCCCTGGATGGCTGGCCCCAGGGACCTCTGCTCCTCCTTCCCTGAGTGTTTCAGGTCAACTGAAGCTCTCTTTAGTCCTGAGTAGGACTCCCTCTCCGAGTTGTTTTCTGTTTCCTTGTTGCTTCCTCCTGTGGAATTGTAATCAACACGAGTCAGTGGGACACACCCGTGCTTCTCGTGCCACGGAAAGAATGCACTGAACTCTTCTGGGACTTAGAAAGGTGCTCAGTGAAAAATAACAATAAAACAAATGCATGCACAAAAGGAAGCGCTCGTTTCGGAGAATGAATATGGAACCCACCTTTAGTTGGATGTGGTGTGAAGGAGATTCTTCTTGCGCTTTTTGTGCTCTTCGCATCTTCTGGATCGGAATCACTAGCGTGAGAATACGCAGCCTGTGTAGATGTAAACATCAACACATACAATCACTGAAACGGCATTCTAAATGGCACCTTATTCCCTTTATAGTGCACTTCTTTTGACCAGGGCCCAGAACTCTGGTGAAAGTAGTGCTCTAAATAGGGAATAGGGTGCCATTTGAGATGCACACTGCGCCCGTCTCGCAAATGTAATATAATATTATGTACAACTTTTGACCAGGGGCCAGGGCTATGGTCAAGGTAGTGCTCTAAATAAGAAATAGGGTGCCATTTGAGATGCACTTTAGGCTCATCTCCTAAATGTAATGTAATATTATATAATGAATATTGTATAATCTGCTACAGCAACATATTATAGCAGTGGCCATGAGCATAGTTAAAGGCCCAGGGCTGTCAGACACTTGATTGTCCTGTGTTTTATATACACTCACCGGCTATTTTATTAGGTGCACCCATTTAGGGTCGGACCCCCCTTTGCCACCAGAACAGCCTGAATTCTTCGAGGAAGTCTACAAGGTGAAGTAAACATTCCACAAGGATGTTGGTGCATGCTGACGCAATGGCATCATGCAGTTGCTGCAGATTGGGTGGAGATACATCATGCTGCGAACAGCCTGTTCCATCTCATCCCAAAGATGCTCTATTGGGTTGAGGTCTGCGCAGGCCACTCAAGCAAACAGAACTCGCTATCATGTTCCAAGTGATGTTTTCCACTCCTCAATTGTCCAGTGTTGTTTAATCTTGTGCCCACTGGAGGCATTTCTTCTTGTTATTAGCTGATAGTAGTGGAACCCGGTGTGGTCGTCTGGTGCAATAGCCCATCTGTGACAAGGATCAACGAGTTGTGCGTTCTGAGATGCTGTTCTACACACCACCGTTGTACTGTGCCATTATTTGTCTGTTTGTGACCCACCTGTTCGCTTGCATGATTCTTGTCATTCTCCTTTGACGTCCCTCATCAACGAGCTGACTGGATGTTTTTTGTTTATCGCACCACTATCTGTAAACCCTAGACACTGCTGTGTGTGAAAAACCCAGATTAGCCCACCTGACACCGGCGATCATACCACACGCAAAGTTGCTTGGGTCACGAGTTTTGTCCATTCTAATTTTCAATTGAACAGTAACTGAATGCCTTGAGGCCTGTCTGCCTGTTTTATATAGCAAGCCAAGGTCACCTGATTGACTGTCTGTAGGAGCGATCCATTTATGTGAATGGGGGTGGTGTACCTAATAACCTGGTCAGTATTTCCACACTATGAGGTTTGAATAATACTGTGAAATTGTGAAAATGATGATAATGCCAAGTGCTGTTGAAAAGACTGTCTGATATCTCAACCTGTTTTGGTGGGATGGAGTATTTACATGCCTGCCTAGTGACATCACCAGGTGGTAAATTAGTTAATAGACCAATAAGAAAGCGTTCCAAACCTCTCTGCCAATAACAAATCATTTTTCGTTTTCCCCTCCCTACTCAGACCATTCACAAACAGTCCTAGCAAAAATATTATAATATCTTTGCTAAGAAGCAATTCTTTTTATTTTTGTCCATTTGAATTGAAAACAAACACTGTGAGCTAGTTAATTGTTACCCAGAAGTTATTCAAAATTGAGATAAATAACAGCTGCATTGAACCTTTAAGGAATGCTAAGTAAAGTCAGTGTAGATGACCTTTTCGAATACTTTAGAATACAGGGAGTGGTTTTTGAAATAGTATTACTGATTTACCAGGATTATATTTAAGGGATAATGCCCTCGAAGCCGGTGTTTGGCTGGCAAACTGTGCCAATATATCCTCCAAACACCGGCTTCAAGGGCGTTATCACATTTATACAACGGGTTGCCAACATATTCAAATAATGATTTACATACACTACCGTTCAAAAGTTTGGGGTCACTTAGAAATGTCCTTGTTTTTTATTAAAGAAAAGCTCATTTATTTGTCTATTAAAATAACATCAAATTGATCAGAAATATAGTGTAGACATTGTTAATGTTGTAAATAACCATTGTAGCTGGAAGCAGATTTTTTTTTATGGAATATCTACATAGGCGTACAGAGGCCCATTATCAGCAACCATCACTCCTGTGTTCCAATGGCACATTCTGTTAGTTAATCCAAGTTTATCATTTTAAAAGGCTAATTGATCATTAGAAAGCCCTTTTGCAATTATGTTAGCACAGCTGAAAACTTTTGTACCGATTAAATAAGCAATAAAACTGCCCATCTTTAGACTAGTTGAGTATCTGGAGCATCAGCATTTGTAGGTTCGATTACAGGCTCAAAATGGCCAGAAACAAAGAACTTTCTTCTGAAACTCGTTAGTCTATTTTAGTTCTGAGAAATTAAGGCTATTCCATGCAAGAAATTGCCAAGAAACTGAAGATCTCGCACAACCCTGTGTACTACTCCCTTCACAGAACCGTGTAAACTGGCTCTAACCAAGTATATATTTTCAGAGTTTCAATGAGTTGTAAAAATGTCTCAGAGAACTCTGCTGAATTCCCTCAGTTGAAGGTAAGCTAAGTTAACCTAGGCTACTTAACGTTACTCGCTCGGTATTTTAAGTTGTTATATTATCATTAGAAGTCTATTATCAGGTAAAAGCATAGACTTATTATTAATAATTTCTCAAATATTTATTAGCTAATCGTTAAGTCAAATACGCTATGCTACAGACATTCAAGTTGTCTTTGAGCATTAAGGGAACTCGGTCCACGAAATTGTTATTATATTTTTCAATCTTGAAATACAAGGGTGAATGTTATTAATCAGTGACTGAAATTTCGCGCTACGTGATATTCACTTCTGAACTTAGAGACTTGGAGAGCACTCAAAGTGCTGTAGAACGCCCCTCTGAATAACGGGGCGTGGTTTTGGCATAACTGCGTTGTGAAAAAGAAAGACGGCATCAGGACACTGTTGTTCAGAAGAGCTAGTCAACAACTAAGTTAATACAATCACTTCAAAATAAAGCTGGAAAGACTGCAAACTAGCTGCACTTTGTTTCATTTTACCTTGTTAAAATTAACATTTCTTTGTATACAGTGCATTCGGAAAGTATTCAGACCCCTGGACTTTTCCCACATTTTGTTACGTAACAGCCTTATTCCAAAATTGATTAAAAAAAAATCCTCATCAATCGACACACAATACGCCATAATGACAAAACAAAGGCAGGTTGTTCGAAATTTTAGCAAATGTATTAAAGATTTTAAAAAACTGAAATACCTTATTTACATAAGTATTTCAAACGCTTTTCTATGAGACTCAAAATTGAGCTCAGGTGCATCCTGTTTCCATTGATCATCCTCGAGATGTTTCTACAACTTGATTGGAGTCCACCTGTAGTTAAGATCAATTAATTGGACATGATTTGGAAATGCACACACCTGTCTATATAAGGTCCCATAGTTGACAGAGCAAAAAACAAGCCATGAGATAGAAGGAATTGTCTGTAGAGCTCCTAGACAAGATTGTGTCGAAGCACAGATCTGGGGAAGGGTACCAAAACATTTCTGAAGCATTGAAGGTCCCCAAGAACACAGTGGCCTCCATCATTCTTAAATGGAATAAGTTTTGAACCATGAAGACTCTTCCTAGAGCTGGCTGCCCAGCCAAACTGCTCAATTGGGGGAGAATGGCCTTGGTCAGGGAGGTGACCAAGAACCGATAGTCACTCTGACAGAGTTCCAGAGTTTCTCTGTGGAGATAGGAGAACCGGCCAGGACAACAATCTCTGCAGCACTCCACTAATCAGGCCTTTATGGTAGAGTGGCATGACAGAAGCCACTCCTCAGTAAATGGCACAAGACAGCCTGTTTGGAGTTTGCCAAAAGGCACTTATGAACTCTCAGACCATGAGAAACAAGATGCTCTGGTCTGATGAAACCAAGATTTAACTCTTTGGCCTGAATGCCAAGCGTCATGTCTGGAGAGAAACCTGGCACCATCCCTATGGTGAAGCAAAGTGGTGGCAGCATCATGCTGCGGGGATGTTTTTCAGCGGCAGGGACTGGGAGACTAGTCAGGATCTAGGGAAAGATGAACAGAGCAAAGTACAGAGAGATCCTTGATGAAAACCTGCTCCAGAGTGCTCAGGACCTCAGACTGAGGCAATGGTTCACCTTCCAACAGGACAACAACCCTAAGCAAACAGCCAAGACAACGCATGTCCTTGAGACGCTCAGTCAGAATGTCCTTGAGTGGCTCAGTCAGAGCGATTGAACATCCCAGGAGAGACCTTAAAAATAGCTGTGAAGCGACAGTCCCCATCCAATCTGACAGAGCTTGATGGAATCTGCAGAGATGAATGGGACGAACTCCCCAAATACAGGTGTGCCTAGCTTGTAGCGTCATACCCAAGAAAACTCTAGGCTGTAATCGCTGCCTAAGGTGCTTCAACAAAGTACTGAGTAAAGGGTCTGAATAGTAATGTAAATGTGATATCTGTTTTTTCTAAATTTGCAAACATTTCTTTAAAACTATTCATTATGGGGTATTGTGTGACGATAGATGAGGGGGAAAAAACTATATATTCAATTTTAGAATAAGGCTGTAACGTAACAAAACGTGGAAAAAGTTAAGGTCATAAAAATTATGTCAGCTGATTCATGATAACGACTGGCTGAGAAACGTTGCCTGCCTGTCTGTCTTGTTCCGACTCCCGACACCTTCATTACTATGGGACAGCTGGAGATCGAATTTGAATATTGAAACAATGTTGCAAATATTGGACAGACAGACAGCAAGGTTTATCCAAATCTCCGCTGTTGAAAACTAAATGTTATTCTAAAGAAAATGTGAGATAATGTCTAGATGGTTTTTATAGTGGAGATCAAGTTTATAAAGTGCCTGGCTGGGTTGATGAGACAGTGGATTGCGCAGTCAGATGGAACAGAGTAAATAGGCATTTTAACATCATAGATTTAGCCGGTGGTAACTTGTGGAATAGACACTGGCTGGAATGTGGTTTTAACCAATCAGAATTCAGGATTAGACCCACCAGTTGTATGAAATATTTTATTTTAGACAATCTCATATGGCAAGTCTTATTTTTTTCTGTTGTTGTCAGGACTTCATTGTTAGAATATGATACAGCATAAGATGCATCCCAAATGGCACCCTGTTCCATATACTCTATAGTGCACTACTTTTGACCAGAGCCCTACGAGCCTTGCTCACTAAAAGAAGTTCACTATAAAGGAAATATTGTACCATTTGGGACACTACCCATGTTTACTGACCATACAGTTTTGACAGAGAACCCAATAGGCTTGTGTTAGGGCCATCTGATGTAAATGTACCTTGCCATTCTCGTCTCTGAGGTCGAATGTCAGCTCCAGATTTTTCCGGAAAAAATCAGCGAACTCAGGGTACATGTCAAGCACCTCCAAGAGATCTTCCCTCTGGATCGTGTGCAGGTCACAGTAACTCAGGGCTCTGACGTCCGCATTGGACTTCCCAGGCTTGGAGTACAGATGGATCATTTCCCCAAAGATGTCATTCTTCCCTGGTGAGTAGAGAGCGAGAGAGTAGATTGGGTTAAGTTCTTAGAGAGAATTATCAGAATACTCTAGTCATCAGGAGATCTGGTTTGAGTCTCTCAGTAAATATAAGATGATCATAAACTCATCTTTTTTTCAAGACCCTTTCTTTCAAAGATAATTAGTCAAAATCCAAATAACTCCACAGATCTTCATTGTAAAGGGTTAAACACTGTTTCCCATGCTTGTTCAATGAACCATAAACAATTAATGAACATGCACCTGTGGAACAATCATTAAGACACTATCAGCTTACAGACAGTAGGCAATTGAGGTTAGTTATGAAAACTTAGGACACTAAAGAGACCTTTCTACTGACTCTGAAAAACACCAAAAGAAAGATGCCCAGGGCCCCTGCTCATCTGCATGAACGTGCCTTAGGCATGCTGCAAGGAGGCATGAGGACTGCAGATGTGGCCAGGGCAATAAATTGTAATGTCCGCACTATGAGACGCCTAAGGATCGCCAACAGAATCGGTATATCCGAACATCACACCTGCGGGACAGGTACAGGATGGCAACAACAACTGCCCGGGTTACACCAGGAATGCACAATCCCTCCATCAGTGCTCAGACTGTCCGTTATAGGCTCAGAGAGGCTGGACTGAGGGCTTGAAGGCCTGTTGAAGTAAGGCAGGTCTTCACCAGACATCACCGGCAACAATGTCATCAATGGGCACAAACCCACCGTCGCTGGACGAGACAGGATTGGCAAAAAGTGCTCTTCACTGACGAGTCGCGGTTTTTTCTCACCAGGAGTGATGGTCGGATTCGTGTTTATCGTAGAAGGAAAGGCCTGTACTCTGGAGCAGGATCGATTTGGAGGTGGAGGGTCCGTCATGGTCTGGGGTGGTGTGTAATAGCATCATCGGACAGAGCTTGTTGTCATTGCAGGCAATCTCAATGCTGTGCGTTACAGGGAAGACATCCTCCTCCCTCATGTGGTACCCTTCTTGCAGGCTCATCCTGACATGACCCTCCAGCATGACAATGCCACCAGCTATACTGCTCATTCTGCGCATGATTTCCTGCAAGACAGGAATGTCAGCATTCTGCCATGGCCAGCGAAGAGCCCGGATTTCAATCCCGTTGAGCACGTCTGGGACCTGTTGGATAGGAGGGTGAGGGCTAGGGCCATTCCCCCCAGAAATGTCTGGGAACTTGGTGGAAGAGTGGGGTACCATCTCACAGCAAGACCTGGCAAATCTGGTGCAGTCCATGAGGAGGAGATGCACTGCAGTACTTAATGCAGCTGGTGAAACAGATATAGACTTTTGATTTTGACCCCCCCCCCTTTGTTCAGGGAGACATTATTCAATTTCTGTTTGTCACATGTTCAGTTCATGTCTCAGTTGTTGAATCTTGTTATGTTCATACAAATATTTCCACATGTTAAGTTTGCTGAAAATAAACGCAGTTGACAGTGAGAGGACGTTTCTTTTTTTGCCGCGTTTATATTCTCAGAAGATTAGGAGAACGGCTCTGTCTGTCTGCGTGTAACACAGGAGACTGCTGAGGAAAGGGCGGCTCATAATGAAGACTAATGGAGCATAGGGAATGGCATCAAACACATGGAAACCATGGAAACCATGTGTTTGATACCATTCCACTTAAGGTGACACCCACCTCCTGCGGAGTGTAGACTAATGCACTCGACTGGTGTGGAGAAGGACGGCCTGTCTGGGTTTGCCTTTGAGGATATGAAAAGTAGAGTGCCTATTTTCTTTCTGTCTCTATATGCGTTGTCAACTCAAGGTCTGTTCATCAGTGGTCTTGATCCATGATTTAAACAAAGTAATACAGTATACAGTATATCCGAAACAAATTTGATGTCATGAGCACCGTTTGAGTTAGTGATCAACATACTTTGCTTGTTCAACTACAAAAAGGAATCGATTGTTGTGATAATGAGATGCAATGCATTTGTTAAATTTGGAATTACTATTGTATAATGAATTATATTATGCTCTTTACAAACGTGAGAGACCAGTTTGTCAGCTCTCAGCGGGTGGCGTGTATACGGAGTGTATAGTTTAAAGGGCATCTTAAGCCACTCGTCATCGGGCTTAAGGCGGCCTTTCAGTGGTGCCAGGTCTTAGTAAATGTCAACCCATGTGCAGCATTTTGTGTGAATGAGATGCAATAGGTTGGACTGCTGTGTGGCTTTAAGTGACCTATGAGGAGTGGCCTCCAGCCTCAGTGTTCCACCTCAGCAGGGACCAGATACTTCCCTAACACACGACTGCAGCACAGCAGAGTGGCTCAGAGTAGAGGCCCACACTCAGCTCTCACACCAAGGCTTTCTATCATGATTACAATAGAACACTTGCTTACAATAGAACACTAGCCTACTACAAACAATTCACATGTTTTTGGTTCTCAAAAGCATCCATTAAGCCTATACATACAAATGGATTTCTCTGTGATATGTTAATACTATATGTTTTGTTATCAAATACGCTGATCAACAGTACAAGATTTGCATATTCAACACCTGAATGTATTTTATACTAGTTACTACTAGTCTTATCTGGTTAGGATTTCCCCGCTAGCACAATGGATCTGGGCCGATTCTGGGCGAGAGTCGGGGCACTTGGGCTGACAGTCAGACTCGGCCGACGTCATGTGGCCCCAGTCTGGGCCGCCTCAGGCAGTATTACTTATGGCTAGGATGCGGGGATTGTGCTCGGGCCGATTCCGGTGTGAGTTATCTGGCCCAGATGGGGCTCGGGCCGATTGTGGTTACTTGGTGCTCGGGCCGATTGGGGCTACTCTCTGGCAGATGATTACATGGGCTGCTTTATATAACATTTCATTATTTATTTATTTTCCCATATTTTCTCATTGTTTTTGTGATAAAAAAAATAGAATTAACATTTCAAATAAATTCTTTAAGAGTCCTGTTTAAGTAGTATTTTAGTATTTGGAAACTTTGTGCAAGGAAATTGACAAGCATTAAAAACCTTGCGCATGGAGCCTCCCGAGTGGCGCAGCGGTCTAAGACACTGCATTGCCGTACAAACTGTGTTGCTGCAAATGCTAGTTTGATACCCATGCCGGCAGTGACTGGGGGACCCATGAAGCGAAGCACAATTGGCCCAGCGTCATCTGAGTTAGGGGAGGGTTTGGCTAGCCTGAATGTCCTTGTCTCATCATACTGTAGCGACTCCTGTGGCGGGCCGGGTGCGTGCACACTGAAATGTTGTTTTCTCCGACAAAACATTTTTTCGGGGTGGATGGGTATAATTTATATGCATAAAATGTGTAATAGTAATATTTAAAATAACTAAATGTGCATTGGGACGCTTCTGGGGGTATTCTGGTAGGATGACGGCAAAGTAGGCTGAATTCCGGTAGACGGAAACTGCCCAATGTACTTGGGGCGATTCTGGGCAGTCATTCATTTTGAATCCGGGCCGAGACCTACACCCGATTCCAGGCTGATTCAATCAGTTCCGCCACCCCGGGAAGAGGGCCGCTTCTGGGCCGATTCCTCATTGCTAGCTGGGTTTCCTTCTCACATTTAGACAAGAACAGTGACTAGAGAAATTAAGCAGTGCCAGTTCATAAAGGAAACCCGAATGCCCTGGTACCATGTTGCTGCTCTTTTGTTGTCAGTCAATAGCGGCTACAAACTAGCTAGCTAAGTAGAATTTGCCTCGGGAGTAGCCTATCATATATATCAAACTACTCGTTTGTTCCCAATACCTGCTTTCAGGCAGATACGGTGCGCTCTGTGAACACACACCCCATCATGGGGAATCATCCCCCATCATACAAGAAGGAAGTAGCCTAATGCTAGGCTAGCATACAGGCAATGCGTCAAAATATACAGGCGTTAGTAGCAATGTTTTTTAATCATGATTAGGAGATTAATTTTATCACACACACACATATTTAGCAGATGTTATTGCAGGTGTAGCAAAATGCTTGTGTTCCTAGTTCCAACAGTGCAGTAGAATCTAACAATTCACAACAATACACAGAAATCTAAAAGTAAAATGATGGAATTAATAAATACATAAATATTAGGAGGTGGAATGTCAGAGTGGCATTGGCTAAAATACAGTAGAGTACATAATATATATACATGAAATGAGTAAAACAGTATGTAAACATTTTTCAAGTGACTAGTGTTCCATTATTAAAATGACCAGTGATTCCATGTCTATGTACATAGGGTAGCAGCCTCTTTGGTGCAGGATTGAGTAACCGGGTGGTAGTCTGCTAGTGATGGCTATTTAACAGTCTGATGGCCTTGAGGTAGCTGTTTTTCAGTCTCTCTGCCCCAGCTTTTATGCACTTGTACTGACTTCACCTTCTGGATGATGATGGGGTGAACAGGCCATGGCTCGGGTGGTTATTGTCCTTAATTATCTTTTTGGCCTTCCTGAGACATCGGGTACTGTAGGTGTCTTGGAGAGCAGGCAGTGTGCCCCCAGTGATGTATTGGGCAGACAGCACCACCCTCTGGAGAGCCATGTGGTTGCGGGTGGTGCAGTTGTCGTACCAGGCGGTGATACAGCCTGACAGGATACTCTCAATTGTGCATCTATAAAACTTTGTGAGGGTCTTAGGGGCTAAGCCGAATTTCTTCAGCTTCCTGAGGTTGAAGAGGCGCTGTTGTCTGTGTGGGTGGGTGGACCATTTCAGATTGTCAATGATGTGTATGCCGAGGAACTTGAAGCTTTTCACCTTCTCCACTGGTGTCCCGTCGATGCGGATGGGGGTGTGCTGTTATGAAGTCCACAATCAGCTCCTTCATTTTGTTGACATTGAGGGAGAGGTTATATTCCTGGCACCAGGAGCCCTTTCCTCCTGGTTGTAGGCTGTATCGTCATTGTTGGTTATTAGGCCTACCGTTGTGTCGTCTGTAAACTTGATGAGTGGGAGGCTTGCCTGGCCATGCAGTTATGGGTGAACAGGGAGGGAGCTGAGCACACACCCTTGTGCGGCTCCTGTGTTGAGGATCAGCGTAGTGGAGGTGTTGTTTCCCACCTTCCCCACCTGGTGGCGACCCGTCAGCAAGTCCAGGTCCCAGTTGCACAGAGCGGGGTTAACAGCCTTACGAGGGTTAACACGCTTAAACGTCTTACTCAGGTCGGTCATGGAGAAGGAGAGCCCACAGTCCTTGGTAGCGGGTCACATCGGTGGCACTGTGTTATCATCAAAATGGGCGAAGAAGGTGTTTAGCTTGTCCGGGAGCAAGACGTCGGAGTCTGCGATGTGGCTGGTTTCCCCTTTGTAATCCATGATTGTCTGTAAACCTTGCCACATACGTCTCGTGTCTGAGCCATTGAATTGTGACTCCACTTTGTCTCTGTACTGACGTTTTGCCTATTTGATTGTCTTACAGTCACCTAACCGTGGTTAAAAAAAAAGTTCAGTTTTGCGCAAATGCTGCCATCTATCCATGGTTTTTGGTTTGGGTAGATTGGATAGTCACAGTAGGAACCACATCCCCTATACACTTCCTGATGAACTCAGTCACCGTGTCCGTGTATACGTCAATGTTATTCTCATAGGCAACCCTGAACATGTCCCAGTCCACGTGATCAAAACACGCGGACTGGGACATGTTGATGCATGGATTTCGATTGTTCAGACCAGTGTTGAATAGACCTTAGCATGGGTACTTCCTGTTTGAGTTTCTGCCTATATGAAGGGGGGAGCAGAATAGAGTTGTGATCTGATTTGCCAGAGGGAGAGCGGGAGAGGGCCTTGTAGCCATCCTGGAAGGGAGAGTAACAATGTTTGAGAGTTTTTAAAGCGAGAGTACAACAGGCAATGTGTTGATAGAACTTTGGTAGCATTTTCATAAAATGCGTTTTGTTAAAATCCCCAGGTACAATAAATGCGGCCACAGGATATGTGGTTTCCAGTTTGCACAATCGTGGTATCGGCTTGAGGGGGAATATGTACGGCTCTGACTATAACCGAAGAGAATTCTCTTGGGGGGTAATACGGACGGCATTTGATTTGAAGGCATTATAGGTTGGTTGAACAAAAGGACTTGAGTTCCTGTACGTTATCACAATCACACCATGAGTAGTTGATCATGAAACATACACCACCACCTTTCTTCATCCAAGAGTTCTTTATTCCTGTCTGCACAACGTACTGAGAACCCAGCTGGCTGTATGGACAGGGACAGTATATCCGGAGAGAGCCATGATTCCGTGAAACAGAGTATGTTACAGTTCCCGATTTCTCTCTGGAAGGAGATCCTTGCCATGAGCCCATCTACTTTATTGTCCAGGGACTGAACATTAGCCAGTAGTATACTGGGGTGGATGGTGTGCACACCTCCTGAGTCGGCCTAGAAGTCCACTCCGAACACCTCTTCTCCACCGGCGGCATCTTGGAGAAGCCTCTGGGATAAGTTCAATTGCCCTTGGGGGTAAGAACAAAGGATCCAATTCCGGAAAGTCGTATTTCTGGTCATAATGCTGGTGAGTTACTGTCGCTCTGTTATCCAAAAGTTATTTCCGGCTGTATTTAATAACACAAAAAACATTCTGGGCTAATAATGTAAGAAATAACAGACAAAAAAACTAAATACAGAAAAATACAGTTGATTAGGAACTAGGAGATGAGCTGCCATGTCTCTCGGCGTCATCTATCATGGTGATTCAATAGTATTTCAGTCTATATGCATACGTTTATCGTTTAGTGCAGCATCAATATTGATTTTAGTTTCACTGCACATCGCGCAGAGCATGAGAACACTGGAATTATGCATACTGTCACTGATGGCTATATTTACGGGTCATGCCAGTCACATTGGTAGTGACTTGCGCCAGCAGTCACACCTTAAATGTTGTACAAGTCATTATGACTATGGAACCCTATTCCCCTACACAGTTTACGATAGAACGCATTCAACTTTTATTAATTTGCAGAATATTCTGGATTATTGCACTTATATAGCTGCACTCCTGCTGGTTTCTGCTCTTAGCAATCTGAGTATCTATGTTCACGGTAGCATATTTGTTGCATGAGTCACACTATTAGCATACATTTACGGTATAATTTCAGTCAACATAGTTATATTTGATTCTTCTTTGCAGCAGTAGATTGAAGCTTTTTATTAGCATGTCTTATGTGTTATGGATTTTAAATAGCTGGTCCTCCCTGTCAATCCATCCTGCATTCTAGTAGTATTATTCTTATTCTATCATATGTTATTGTATTGTATGCTATTTTAGCAATCACTTCATTCTAGGCATCATGTATTAGTAGTTGTATTTATTCATTTTTTGTGAATTTTGTTATTTTCATGTCTTACGCACTAGTTATATTATGTGTTGAGGCTGTAACTCGTAATGCTGTGGTGAATGCTTGCACATTCAGGTGTTAGCTGGAATTCTTTGCTTCATTTTCCACACACAGTATGGCATGGCTGCCAATATTGCATCATGGGAGCATGTGCTGGTTAGGCTCTGTATACATCACCTAGGTGGATGTTGTGTTATTCATGCATGGCTGTATGTTCTGTATTATCTGCACATAGTGTTATGGCATGGTGGCTATTGTTGCAAGAGCATACAGTGAGGTTGTTGTTACTTAGAAGGCAACACATTCCTTCCACAGCATCTGCTGAAGCATTGCAGTACGATGGCACATTTTTAGGATAGGAGGGGGGTTCACCTAGGGGTCGGGGAAAGGTTTGTACCAAAATGTTTGATGTATTACAATAATTGATTATGCTTATGTTTTATTACACTCCTTACATGTGTAGGGTCCTAGACTACAGATTAACAAAATATATATTCATTATATAGTTTTAGAATTGTTAGAATTGTTCCACAGTTGTTTGCTCTTTCTCTCTCTCTCACTCTCTTTTAAAGAAGACCCCTCTTAGAAATGTGTGACTGAGACAGAACTCTGCAAGGGAGTGTGGGAGATAAGAGACATTCCACAATAAATCAATTTTGGGGAGTGGACATTTATTGCCTAGCTTTTAGATAACACTGAAACTCTATGTTTGTATAGCTATAGATGCAAGGTTTTGGTAGAAAGGTAATGATGTAGTCAGTGACATCACTAAGGCGGGACTTCGGTTTAATAAAACAACTTGAGACCTTTTGGATGGGCTGTTGATACTAGCATTACCTAGCATGTGGTGGGCTTGCGAAACACCTATATGGCGATCAGTGTTGACGATCAAGCATTAATGGTCCCTTATGGGAAGCTCTGTTAGAGCTTATTCAGACACTCTTATATGCAGGCATATCTCGTAATTTACAGTGCATTCAGAAAGTATTCAGACACTCTTATATGCAGGCATATCTAGTCATTTACAGTGCATTCGGAAAGTATTCAGACCCCTTGACCCGTTTTGTTACGTTACAGCCTTATTCTAAAATGTATTCAATAAAATATGTTCCTCATCAATCTACACACAATACTCCATAATGACGAAGCGAAAACCGCTAAATTTATTTTGAAAATATATTACAAATTAAAAACACATACCTTATTTACATAAGTATGCAGACCCTTTGCTATGAGACTCGAAATTGAGCTCAGGTGCATCCTGTTTCCATTGATCATCCTTGAGATGTTCCTACAACTTGATTGGAGTCCACCTGTGATAAATTCAATTGATTTGACATGATTTGGAAAGACAAACACCTTTCTATCAGTTGACAGTTCATGTCAGAGCAAAAACCAAGCCATGTCTGAAATAATTGTCTGTAGAGTTCCGAGACAGGATTGTGACGAGGCAAAGTTCTTGGGAAGGGTACAGCCTTGAAGGTCTCCAAGAACACAATGGCCTCAATCATTCTTAAATGGAAGAAGTTTGGAACCACCAAGACTCTTCAGAGAGCTGGCCGCCTGGCCAAACTGAGCATTTGGGGGAGAAGGGACTTGGTTAGGGAGGTCACCAAGCACCCGATGGTCACCCATGACAGAGCTCCAGAGTTCCTTTGTGGAGATGGGAGAACCTTCCAGTAGGACAACCATCTCTGTAGCACTCCACCAATCAGTCCTTTATGGTAGAGTGGCCAGACGGAAGCCACTCCTCAGTAAAAGGCAAATGACAGCCCGTTTGGAGTTTGCCAAAAGGCATACCATGAGAAACAAGATTATTTGGTCTGATGAAACCAAGATTGAACTCTTTGGCCTGAATGCCAAGCGTCACGTCTGGTGGAAACCAAGAACCGATCATCACCTGGCCAATACCATCCCTACGGTGAAGCATGGTGGTGGCAGCATCACACTGTGGGGATGTTTTTCAGTGGCAGGGACTGGGAGACTAGTCAGGATCAAGGCAAAGATGAACGGAACAAAGTACAGAGAGATCCTTGATGAAAACCTGCTCCAGAGTGCTCAGGACCTCAGAATGGGGCGACGGTTCACCTGCCAACAGGACAACGACCCTAAGCACACAGTAAAGGCAATGCATGAGTGCCTTCAGGCCAAGTCTCTGAATGTCCTTGAGTGGCCCAGTCAGAGCCCGTACTTGAACCTGATCTAACATCTCTGGAGAGACTTGAAAATAGCTGTGCAGCAACGCTCCCCATCCAACCTGACAGAGCTTGAGTGGATCTGCAGAGAAGAATGGGAGACCCCCCCAAATACAGGTGTGCCAAGCTTGTATCATCATACTCAAGAAGACTTGAGATTGTAATCACTGCCAAAGGTGCTTTAACAAAGTACAGAGTAAAGGGTCTAAATACTTATGTAAATGTGATTTATTGTTAATTTTTATTTAAAAAAACTATTTTTGCTTTGTCATTATGGGGTATTGTTTGAATATTGATTCGGGGAAAAAAACAATTTAATCATTTTTAGAATAAGGCTCTAATGTAACAACATTTTGAAAAAGTGAAGGGGTCTGAATACTTTCCGAATGAACTTTATTGGGTCTATTTCTTTCGTTATCAGGTTAGACATTAGACATTAGCCTTTAGTTCAAGTAGACTATTTTTAGGTCTAGGTTTTCATTATCAGGTCACTCTCACTGTGCACACTGTGCATGCTGCAGATGCATAAGCTACTGCTGAGCAATTTCAGTAGGACATTAGGCTATTTAGACTAAATGGATACTCAGCTTAGTTGCGGTTTTCGGGGTTTGTTAATTATACTGTATGTTTTATGCCATGTGATGGTATGTCATGGCTGAGCTGTGGCTCTCTGCAGCAGTCTACTGTATGGTCTTCTCTCTGTACAATGTCTTCTGTTATATAAACACGTATGCCTTTTCTATTCCAATTTCAGTACGGCAAATGTGCCTTATCATGCTCCAATAGCAGGGATTCTGTTCAATTTGGGTGTCAGGTCCCTTCAGCGTGCCAGCTGCTCAAGAATCCATCTGTCTGCCTACTCTCCATGGCCTAAGGAAAAGCAACAAACGTATATCAGAATACAGTATCTCTCCTCTCTCTCAGTAGCACAAGTTTGAGTTCACGTTAAGGCAACAGTGTTGGGTTTACATTACACTTTCCCAGAGGTCTGAATGAACAAAGTGTTCCTTCCCTTTAATTGATTTCATAAGATCAGTTTGCATTATGGACTGTCAAATTTGGAACATTGTCATCATCACCAGAACTAAGACCACTTTGTCCTCTCTCATGTTATGCTGCCTGCATGCTGAGCTTGGGCAGCACCTGGCAAACCTCTGTTCAACATTGATGCTGGTAATCAGTGACAAGATACTGGAACTCATCACGGCTCTGGTTCCTTCGCCAGAGCTGAGGGCTCGGTCTGAGCTATTGGCGCCCAATTCTGAATCGGCGCTGCTACTGTTTCTCAATTGATCCTGGCTTCACTCTGATCCTCTGCTACTACGACGTTAAAATTGATGTATTCTGAGATTGCGAAACCTACCTGAGTTGTTGCAGTATTGCTATATGATCATGATTGTCAGCCCGTGCATAAGTAGAATATCCTCATACACCAAGATGAGAGCTCTCTCTGCCTCCTGGGCTTCAAAAGAGCAATCTTCAGGCAATGCGAAAGGTTACAATCAATGGATTCACATTAAGGGAAGGGTGTTCTGGTTCATACAATGATATTATTAGAGGCAGTCGTTTTACGGCTTTCTACAGGATTGTTTTACGGTTGGGGAATACACTTTGCACAAATTTTTCTTTAATCATTGCATTAACGCTCGATTTTCCGATTTAATTATGGGCACTCACATTCCCAAACGAATAGGAAGGGTAAAGGCATGCCATTTGTCACTGCTCAAACTAACACTGGTTTCTGTCCTTTAGTCCATGTTACGCTACCCGCAGTAGCGACCACTGGCCACGCTGGGCGATCAATTATTCATCACCGATGCGAGATACTGGTTTACATCACGGCTCTGTCTCCTCTGCAAACGCTGCGGGCTATCTCCTGATATGCAGAAACATTTAATTTAGCATCGGTGCTGCTTCCATGACTTTTCTCTGTCCCTGCGTACACACTGACTGACGACCATGGGACGTGGTCCTGTGCTTTAATCTGCGATTTCCACGTTTTACATAGTTTGCCGTGTCGGTGTTCGGCCCACAGTCAATAGCATTGCTTTGGTGGTTATCGTAATAAAGTTCAGTGGATATTAGCGCAGGTGGTTGGCTGGGTGCTTAATACTTAGGATGTATGGTAGTAGATATTTCACGTCGGCCATAGATTAGGCTACTCATATAGTTCAGTGTTGGCACCTGTCGGTTCTTCTTTAGGGCGGCTGGGTAGGCAGATGGTCACATGTGCCAAGATTGACGCTCATCTTGCCTCAAGCGAGGGTACCTGGCGATACGTCACAAGAGATACGTCAGAGTTATACGTGGCTCAGTATGCACGTATGATTAACAATCTACCTAAGATTCATTTGCGTGATAGGATTCCTTTAGGGGTCATTCGATTATAATATTTTCAACGGCGCTTCTGCCATAGCTACACATAAGCGTCTGGAGTAAAGTTCTGCAGTTTTGGGGGATTGGTATCGTTTACCGCACGCACTGCCCGTAGGCTATATCTTATAATGGATGCTCCGCTCCGGCAGTCAGTTACCCTGAAGGAGTAGAGCCTATTTTGCGAAATCTTGCGTTATTCATTGCTGAACAAATGGCTAAACATTTTTCAACGTGGCGTTTTCTTTCTGAAATTAAGCGGAGCCGGTTCAGAAAAGAAACCCGAGTGCCCCGCCTCAGCTGAGATGGTACCAATTAGAGGCTAGTATTAATCACTCCTACCTTATTGGGTGGGTATTTAAACTTTACGGGTCTGCTCTCAACCTGCTGCTGCATGCTGTTACCGCTACTCTGGCCTGGCTTCCTGCTCCCATCAGAAACCCAGCCTCCACCTGTTCAGTTATGTGTTCATGCAAGGGGGATTGGTAGAGCTTGCACTGTTGGAACAAACGGTTAAACATATCTCTATGCAGAGTTTTCTTTCTGAAGTCAGGTATGCTTCTATTCCCAAGGTCCTGTCTGTTAAGGCGTTAGGACTGTTCATCAGACAGGGTGGAGGCTCTGACATTTCCGTGAAGCGGTTCCGTGTGAGACTGTTTTGCGATATCAAAGAGCACAGGAAAATGGCTGTCGCTGCTCTTTTAATGGCTGCAAATCTTAAAATGCTCTGCTGAGGGCATGGTAAGATTTTTCCGGCCACTAAGGAGAACCATTATGTAATTTTGTCATTTGTGTGAACTACCCCTTTAAGCCTAGCTATATGCCTCTTGTTCTGTGTTCCTTCTCTTTTGTAGCTATTAATCTAGCATTACACTGTGCTCTTCGAAGTTGCCAAACAGTCTCACACAGTGGCACTTAATAGAAATGTCAGAGCCTCCATCATGTCTGATGAACAGTCCGAATGCCTTAACAGACAGGACCTTAGGAATGGAAGCCTTTCTAACTCTCTAGTCACGGTTCTTGTCTAAATGTGAGAAGTAAAATCATAACCAGGTAAGACAACTGGTATAAAATACATTCAGGTGTTTAAGCTTACGAGGAGAATGTTACGATTCCGGGTAGCCAAGACAGAACACATTGTTCCAGTCAGTTGTTGGATTTGAAAAAAAGAGGTCTGCTGCAGTTGATCAGTGTTTGAAAAACCACCCATCTTTCCTTTGGGAGGTGGCACTGTGTATCCCTGCCTGAGCTGACATCTAGCGCAACATATCTGCAAATATCATACGAGCACGAAGACCCTACATGGTCTAGGACGGAATGATTCGAATCAATAATTCAAATCAACACGTCCAGCAAACATGCAAAAAAAAAAATGTCCGCTTTAATTGTATAAACACAGAATAAATTAATTTTAATATTCATGCATATGCCAGAGTAAGTGCTCCTGAAACCATTGTTAATGTCTCACCAACCACAGTTCTCCACTTGGTTGGGTCCTTTCAATACTGCCCTGACAGTACAGTAAGTAGCAATGTGTCTTGTTATGCCTCAAAAAGCTACCAATAAGCATTGGCATGTTTTCCAATCAGCATGTATAAGAGCCTAGAGTTTTTACTGCTCAGATCACATGGTCCTGAAAAACTCTTAGCCTTAAAGGAAAACTCCACCCAAGAACTATCTTTTGGTGTTTTTTTCATTGTCCTGTTGTTGATATAGTCCCAAAATGTTTTGCATGTGAGCAATTATGTTTCAAAAATGTTCAAAATACAGAAATACTGCCGGTATGATGCATTTTGTATCATATGATGCTGCGTTTTGCATCATATGATGCTAAATGCAATATACCCGATGTGATGCTAAATGTGTCTTACCGTCTGTATTTCTGTATTTTGAAAGTTGATTGCTCACATGCAAAACAAATACAAAAAGATTGTTTTTGGGTGGAATTTTCCACTTGACCATATGGCGACAGGTAGCCTAGTGGTTGGAGCATAGGGCCAGCAACCGAAAGGTTGCTGGATCAAATCCCTGAAGTGACAAAGTGAAAATATGTTGTTCTACCCCTGAACAAGGTTGTTAACTCACTGTTCCCTGGTAGGCTGTCATTGTAATTAATATACTTTTCTTAACTGACTTACCTGGTTAAATTTAAAAATAAAACAAACATGATCTGACCAGGAAAAAAAAACACCCATTTCTATGTATAGTTCAACTGCATTTACCCAGAATGGCCACCACAATGTCATCCTTCAAGATCTCTATGGAGCCCCGAGACAGGAAGTAAAGTGCGGTGAGGACGTCTCCAGAGTGGACCAGGGTGTCCCCTGGGGGGGCGTGGGTGGTCTGGAAGCGCATGGCCAGGGCTCTCAGGCAGCCCTTGGTAGCTCCATGGAAGGCCTTGCAGCTCTCCAACAGATCCTGGTTGAGGTGGAGGCAGATATCTGCCTGAAGACACTCAGGGAATCCTTTTAACACCTACAGTATGTGTGGAGAAATTGAACAATTATAGGATGCAGCCAACGTGGATCACCTCTTGAGTCAACCAATTGGGTTTTATACATTTGTTTTCATAGTTATGATCACCCTTCTCAAATGGTTATGGTATCTCAAAAGTGTTTTCATCTCCTGGAATTTAAAGTAGGCTACCTGTAGTGACAAAAACAATAAAAGGATATACTTACCTTTACAATACATAGGAATGAACCTAGGTTAAACTATTCCCCTGTTGGCCCACATGTAAATTACTATGATAATGAAGTGTTTCAGTGATGTAAAGTGATGCAAATGTAACTACTGTATACACTCACACAGACTGTTCAGACATTTTTTCACAATGAAAGATATTGTACGTTTTTAGAAACAGGAAGTACCGATGACGCGCTCAATACGGAAGTGGTCCGATGAAGCGGATGCTAAGCTACCAGACTGTTTCACTAGCACAGACTGGAATATGTTCCAGGATTCATCCGATGGCATTGAGGAGTTTACAAGATCAGTCACTGGCATAATTAATAAGTGCATTGACGAAGTCGTCTCTACAGTGACTGTACGTACATATCCCAACCAGAAGCCATGGATTACAGTCAACGTCTGCACTTAGCTAAAGGCTAGAGCCGCAAGGAGCGGGACACTAATCCAGACTCTTATAAGAAATCATGCTACGCCCTCCGACAAACCATCAAACAGGCAACACGTCAATACAGGACTAAGATTGAATCCTACTACACCGGCTCTGATGCTCATTGGATGTGGCAAGGCTTGTAAACTATCACAGAGTACAACGGAAAACCCAGCCGCGAGCTGCCCCATGATGCAAGCTTACTAGACGATCTAAATGCCTATGCTTACTATGCTCACTTTGAGACAAGCAGCACTGAACCATGTATGAGAGAACCAGCTATTCTGGATGATCACACTCTCCATAGCCAATGTAAGTAAGACATTTTAAACAGATTACCAGGATATGTACTTGGAGCATGCGCTGACCTGCTGCCAAGTGTCTTCACAGATATTTTCAACCTCTCACTGATCCAGTCTGTAATACCTACATGTTTCAAGCAGACCCCCAAAGTCCCTGTGCCCAAGAACACCAAGGTAACATGTCTAAATGACTATCGCCCCGTATAACTCACATCTGTAGCCATGAAATGCTTTGAAAGGCTGGTCATGTTTCACATCAACACCATTATACCAGACACCCTGGACCCACTCCAATTTGCATACCGCCCCAACAGATCCACAGATGACACAATCTCTTGTCATGACTCTCCTGTGAGGATCCAAAGATCCGGTTACAGCTGGATCAGCTCTACAGAGCTCTGTCTCTCTCAGAGAGGGGGGGAGGGATTGATGTGGGGGTTTTATGACACCTCACATCAATCGTAAATTGTAATGCAGCAGGCCGACTCCTTTTGGTTTCTAGTTTGGGTGATTGAAACGTCTTTGTGTCTTATGAAGAGTTTGCTGCCCAGAACTACAACAAAAAACAAAGCACACTGGGACAATATATTTCAACATCCGAATGCTGGGAATGATGAGAGATGGAATATGGAAAATGAATGTCTATTTTGTGATGTCATAAAAAGGATGAGAAAGACATTATAAAAGAAACATTGTAACTTTAAGAGCTTTCACACTGTACATATCAGGTTTACATCTAAATGTTGTAAAAAATGATATGATTAAAAAAAGCATGAGAATACTGTTGTGAAGATAGCAATGTGATTTTAGCCTTCTAAATGAGAATTGTGTTTCATGCAAACTTGGGCATGGCTACTGACTGGGCACAAGTGAGCTCAGAGTTCATGTCAACATGAGGGAACACCCTCCAAGACCAGAGTGCTTAAAAGCACCCACTAATCAAATCAAATTTATTTATATAGCCCTTCGTACATCAGCTGATATCTCAAAGTGCTGTACAGAATGAAATTTATATTAGACCAGAGAATGTGAGGTCATGACCCACACGTTGAAATGGTTAAAACTACAAGACCAGACAGCGTGGACATGGCTGAAAATGGTAAGACCCTCTGAAACTCTTAACGAGTGAAGAAGTTAAAGACTAGACCAAACATTCACAGTCTGCATCTGTGTATGTAAAGTAGTCTAGGATATTTGACTGAAGATGAGAGGGAAGAACAGATCCCTCTCACCACCTGAGGTATCTATTCTAATGAATACTCCAAGACAGAAAAAGCCTACAACTAAGAAGGACATTGTGACCTCTAGTGGACAACCAGAGACTTACATCGAACCACTTCCCATAGACGGATCGAGTGGTTTCGACAGGGAAATATAATCTCGTAAACATATATTGCATTTCTAATCCGAATGAGCAGTTGTTCGGTTGCTAAATATTCTGGTTACGGTGAGTGTTGTTTCAAAATGTATGTACATACCCCCTCTCTTTCCATTGTGTAACCAAACGGTCATGCTTTTGCTAGTCCACTAGGGACCTGTTTTCATTCTATTATGTATGCTATCAATAACCTATGCTGTGTGTGTTTACATATTCTGTGTGATGATTTAGTTAGTCAGTAAATAAATAATTAAGCCAATTTGTGTAACGCTGATCCAATACTTAGGTTAGGGTTTGTGCAGATATCCAAGAATGAGACTGATGAGGTAATAATTAATAATTGACTCTTATTGATGGAAGAGATATTTATATAATCTTTAGAGTTTAAGTTGGGAGATAGTACCTTTGTAAACAACTGCTCCCGTGGTGTCCCAAATTCCTAATGAGTTAATTGTTACATGATTAATTTAATGTAGTAATAATTAAATGTAGTAGCTAATTATTTGATTAATAGCAGTCATTACATTAATAATGTCACAACACTCTATTTCCCTCCACACTGCCCTTATCCACCTGGACAAAAGGGACACCTATGTGAGAACGGTGTTCACTGAATACCTGTACATCCCTCCAAGCTCATCCCTACGCTAAGGACCCTAGGACTGAACGCCTCCCTCTGCAACTTGATCCTGGACTTCCTGACAGAATGCCCCCAGGTGGTGAGAGTGGGCAACAACACATCTTCCACGCTGAGCCTCAACACAGGGCCCCTCAAGGGTACGTGCTTGGTGGCCGGGCATGACTCCTACACCATCATCAAGTTTGCCGATGACACAACAGTGGTAGGCTTGATTACCCAAAACGGTGAGACAGCCTGTAGGGATCCCCAATCCCTGCAGCAATGTTCCAACATCTAGTGGAAAGCCTTCCCAAAAGAGGTGAGACTGTTATAGCAGCAAAGGGGGGACGAACTCCATATTAACACATTGACTCTGTACTCTGTACTGGAACCCCCTTCATATAGCCTGGCTACTGTTATTTTATTGTTGCTCCTTATATTTCTATATATTTTTTTTTAAACTACATTGTTGGTTAAGGGTTGTAAGTAAGCATTTCAATGTAAGGTCTACATCAGTTGTTCTCGGCACATGTGACAAATAGAATTTGATTTGATTTTGGAATAAGATGTTCGACGAGCAGGTGTCCATATACTTTTGATCATGCAGTGTAGTTAGTTAAATAGCTTACCAAATATTTACCCGGACTATCTGCATTGACCCTTATTGCACAAAATTTTTTGACTCATCACATAATTCTGCTGCTACTGTCACCTAATTACAGTATATGTATCTATCTTTTTTTTGTAAATATTATATATATATATATATATTTATTTTTTTTTTTGAGTTACCTCAATTACCTCGTACCCCTGCACATCGACTCGGTACTGGTACCCCGTGTATATCGCCAAGATATCGTTAGTCATTATGTGTTTTACTTTTCTGTTATTTCTCTATTTTCTTACTCTGCTTTGTTTGGAAGGGGCCATAAGTAAGCATTTCACTCTTCCTCTACAGCTGTTGTTTACGAAGCATTTGACGAATAAAATTGTATTTGATTTCAAAAGAAGAAAACACTACTATATCCTTTCAGCAAGCTCATGCAGCCACATGCAAGCCAACCTGTGACATATGCCCTTAGCCTCAGCGCAAGGCACTCTTGTAATGAGAATCCGGCATGCATGTGGAAGCTCAGTGTTGGCACACAGAACACAGGAGATGGTATGGAAACTGAAACACTTCACTCAAAAACTGAAAAGAAAAGTGGTGATGATGACAATGACGATGGTCGTGGTTTATGGTGTTGCTGATTTGTCTTCTGTCGACACATGATGGGCTATTATGAGATGTTTTGAGAGCCAAATATTATGTTTTGAAAGCCAAAGAAAAATGTCAAGCAATTAAGCAAAAATGGAAATAGTTACAGTGCATACTTTCACATAATATGTATATAATATTATAATATATACCTCCTGCTCTTACCAGCGTAGATGTTATTCCAATCGAAAAGCAGAAATAAAAAATAAAAACGTTTTTTTTTAAAGCATTTTGCACGAGGATCACATTGGCAAGAAAGAGGATTTAACTACGTTGGTATGTTGATTTGAGGTTCTGTTCTGTTTACCGTGTTCATGTCGATGCCGTTGGTGTAGGTCCAGGAGTGTTGGAAGTACTCCTCCAGTCTCTGCTTTAGTGGGTTGGGGATCTGATGGAAGCGGATGAACTCTCGAACCCGGAGCATCTGGGTGTGGTATCTTGCTGTGCCAGAGTACAGCCGCTGGATGATGGCTGAGACGTTACCGAAGATGCTGGCATACATGAGGGCTGAACAACACAGACATATATAAAGGCAGGGGTACAATTATTTTCTGTTTTCATAATATGCATTGATTTGTACAATCAATCTCGTCAATTTAAGGACAAAAGTTACACAATGGATAGTTCAGACTCACAGCCGATCAGCATGACACAGATAGAGAAGATCTTTTCTGAGTTGGTATTTGGGGAGACATTCCCAAAGCCCACGCTGGTTAGACTGCTGAACGTGAAGTAAAGTGCGGTGACATATTTGTCCTTGATGGAGGGCCCAGAACTAGGGTCACTGTAGTTATACCTCTTGCCAATGGAGACCCCCAGATTGTCGAGCCAACCAATCTTGTGCTCCAGGTAAGGCTTCTCCACATTGCCAATGGCGTACCATATGCAGGCTAGCCAGTGAGCAATAAGTGCAAAGATGCACATGAGTAGCATTAGCACAGCAGCTCCATACTCAGAGTAACGATCCAGTTTCCTGGCCACACGCACCAATCGCAGCAGTCGGGCTGTCTTTAACAGGCCAATCAGAGTGGTAGTCTAAAGAGACAAAACATACGGTGCATATTTAACAAGCACTCCAAAAGACATGACCAGACACTGTGAAATATGTTCCACCTTTTACCAAAGAAATACTGAGTGTAAAAAACATTAAGAACACCTTGTCTTTCCATGACATAGACTGACCAGGTAAATCCAGGTGAAAGCTATGGTCCCTTATTGATATCACTTATTAAATCCACTCCAATCCGTGTAGATGAAGGGGAGGAGACAGGTTAAAGGATTTTTTAAGCCTTGAGACAATTGACACATGGATGGGGAAGACAAAATATGTGCCTTTGAACAGGGTATGGTAGCAGGTGCCAGGCGCACCGGTTTGTGTCAAGAACTGCAATGCTGCTGGGTTTTCATACTCAACCGTTTCCCATGTGTATCAAGAATGGTCCACCACCCAATGACATCCAACCAACTTTATACAACTGTGGGAAGCATTGGAGTCAACATGGGCCAGCATCCCTGTGGAACGCTTTCGACACCTTGTAGAGGTGGGGTGCCACTCAATATCAGAAAGGTGTTCCTAGTGTTTGGTATACTCAATGTATTTACTGCATTTGATTTATGTGCAAAGTGTGCACTAACTTAAAGTATATTAATATCACACAGCTGCATTAAAATATACTTCAGGCCGACAGATTTTTTACCAAAGTTAGCTTACACCTCTGCTTTAAAAAAGGCTGGAAAAAGAGTCAAATTCACTTTCTCAGCACTCCTCTAAACAGTATAATTCAAAGACTTAATCTTGGCGACTTTCAATGTAATGACTCTCTGGTCAAGGACGAATTAACACGGAGCTGTGATACAAGCAGCCAGCAGATAAATCCTGCTTTATTGAAGTCTGGGTGGGAGGAAGGTAACACAATGAATGATACCTAGGGACATTGCTGCTTGCTCTCTCATCAGCAATGGCTACACTTACACCATCGTCCTCTTTAGGGAGATAATTTATTTACTTGACAATTAATATGACCCTGGCTGCCATTCATTATTTTTAAAGGGTCCGTAATTGATAACACTGACAGTGGTTCTAATGTACAGTGGGGTCCATTATTATTGGCATCCTTAAAGTGGAAATGACAGCATTTTAACTACATTGCAGATATTTAACAGACAATCATATCAGTCAAAAATATCAAATTCACAGTTTTTGCTAAAAAACCGACTTAATTAAGAGGTTTTAAAAATTGGTTCCATTTGACTCAGCATTCCATGACGTATTGTAATGATGGGGAGGTGGGTCAGAAGCAGGTGCAACGTTTTAATAAAACCAAGAACGCGACACTAACATAAGGTAGAACACCAATACACAAGAATAATACCAAATGGTGAGTGAACATGGGAGAGTGACATAAAGGAGAGGAAATTATGAAGGTAATGTGAATCAGGTGTGAATTATAATGAATAACAAGTGCGCGTAATGATGAATCTCAGGACCGGTGGTTAGTACTCTGGCGACTACGTACGCCGGAGGGGAGGAGCAGATGTGACAGTACCCCCTCCCCTCTGACGTGCGGCCACAGCCGTAGGACGTCGCCGACCAGGGGGACGACCGAGGACGAGGAGCGGGTTGGTGAAGGGGGAAATCACGTATGATGTTGGGGTTCTGAATGTCCTCCACCGGAACCCAACACCACTCCTCTGGGCCATACTTTGCACAGTCCACCAGAAACTGGAGCAGACCTCCACAACGTCAGGAGTCCAGTAAGGATCTGACAGCGTACGCCGGGCCCCCCTCGGTGTCCAGGAGGTGTGGGGGACAGCATCAGCTAGGGGACCAGGAACCACTGGCCTGAGAAGGGAGACATGTTAAGAGGGTGAGATACGGTAGTGACTGGGTAATTGTATCCTGTATGTCACCCTCCGTAGAACCTTGAACGGCCCCACAAACTGGGGGATCAGTTTCTTGCAGGGCAGGCAGAGTGGGAGGTTCCTGGTAGGGAGCCAGACGCGATCCCCAGGATGGAACACAGGGGTCTCACTGCGGTGACGGTCTGCCTGTTCCTTCTGACAACGGACGGGAAGCCAAGGTCACTGAGGCACGGGAAGTGGCAAAATTCCCAGCTGGAGCATTCCGGGGGGGGGCTTGGTTTGAGCACACACGGAACAGGAGTTGACATACCGTGTAACATACTGCACTGTGGTGGGCCACCAGTGTTTCTCAGTGAGGGAATGGATGGTGCGAGAAATACCTGGATATCCAGCGACAACAGCTGTGTGCCCAGGTCAGCAGCCGATCCCTTATCCCTGTGGGAACGTAGATGCGCGTGGGAGGGCAATTTCTGAGTGCAGGCTCCCTCTCTAGAGCCTGGCGAATGTCCACATCTACGTTCCAAACCACTGGACCAACGACTCAGGAGGATGGGATTATGGGTGCCCTCTGGACAGGACCCTCTCCGAATTGTAGATACAGGACAGAGCGTCGGCCATGAGGTTCTGATAACCTGGGCAATAGGTCACCGTGAAGTTGAACCTGGTGAAGAAGAGGGCTATCCGTATGTACGCAAGGTTCCGATGGTCGGTGAGGATGACGAATGGTTCCTTGGCACCCTCCAGCCAGTGTCTCCACTCCTCTAGTGCCAACTTCACTGCCAAGCGCTCCCAATGACTGACGTCGTAAGTCTTCTCTGCGAGGGACAGTTTCTTGGAGAAGAAAGCACAAGGAAACAATTTTAATGGGTCCCCCTGTCTTTGTGACAAAACTGCCCCCACACCCAACTCCGATGCGTCTACCTCAAACACAAAAGGTAGCATGGGATCTGTGTTTCAGCAAGGGGGCGGAGGTGAAACGCCCCTTGAGGAGATGAAAGGCCTCGTCAGCTGCTGGAGGCCAACCCAACCTTGAGAAGGGAGGCGAGAGTGGCGGTAACGGCGCTGAAGTTCCTGATGAAGTGGCGGTAAAAGTTGGCAAACCCCAAAAACCATTGTAACCCCTTGGTGGTTGGGACTGGCAATGACCTTACCGCATCTACCTTCTTGTCCTACATCCTCACTCCCTGCGGGCTAATTTGGTAGCCCAAGGAGGAGACAGCCCTCTGGTGGAATTGGCACTTCTCCGCCTTGACAAACAGGTGGTTAGCCAAGAGGCATTCCAGGACTGCTCGAACGTGAGTGATGTGATCTTCCAGGTTGGTCGAGAAGATCAGGATGTCATCGGTGTAAACAGTCACCTGACGTCCGACCGTGTTCCTAAACACCTTGTTGACAAATGCCTGGAACTCTGACGGAGCATTGGCTAAGCCAAAGGGCATAACCATGCAAATGAGATTGTAGGCACTCCGCAGGTCCAGTTTGGTGAAGAACCAGTCCCCACTGAGCTACTCGATGGCACCAACGGGAGAGGGTACGATACTTTGTGGTGATGTCATTGAGTCCACGTTAATCGATACAAGGGCGTAAAATCCCCTCCTTCTTGGCCACGAAGAAGAAACCAGCCGACGTGGACCTGCGGATGAAACCATGTTGAAGCGCCTCTTAATTGTAGTCCTCCATGGCCTGAGTCTCAGGCCCCGACAGAGGGTAGATGCGTCTGCACGGCGGTGTCGCACTGGAAAACAGGTCAATGGCATAGTCCCAGGGGCGATATGGAGGGAGAGAGGTAGCGCGGGTCTTGGAGAATACCTCCCTTAGATCCTGATATTCCTCCGGGATGTTGGGTTGGAGGGCAACCACAGCACTCTCAACCGATGTGGAACCACAGGGAACAGGGAAGCGGGTCTTCTGGCATTCAGGTGACCAGTCAGTGATTCTCATCCCTGACCATGAGATGGTAGGGTTTTGGCGCTAAAGCCAAGGTAGGCAGAGGATGCTCTTGTGACCTGGTGCACTGGTGATGAAGGGGATGTTTTCCTGGTGATTGGGCTCCACGGTGAGTGGTTGAGTGATGTGTGTGATTGTTCTGGATCCTAGACGCCGAAATCAAGACCTTGAACCGGAAAAGGAGAGGAGAGCGGGTATGTAGTAATATTGAGAGAGGAGGCAAGGGTCTGATTCATAGTCACCGGAATCCACTAAAGCTGTAGACACGGGGAATGAGGGACAGTCAGCCAGAGTGAAGGGTACTACAAAGAGTCTAACAGGAAGTGCAGTAGATGGAATACTCACTCATGGTCCAGGTGATGTAACATCACGTGACTGTCCCTCTGCTCTAGTGGATCCCTGATTCTGAAGTAACGGACACCGCTGGTGCTTGGGCCCTCCCTGGCCACAGTACAGACAGAGCCCCAGCTGTATCCGTCTGAGTCGTCCACCACTGGAAGGCATGTGACCCCTACCTCCATGGGTTCAGGCTCTGATCCCAAACACTCGCCGAAAGATGGAGAGAAGCGATGAAGATGCCGATGCTCCCGAAGGAGGTTATCCAGATGAATGGCCATCGCAATGAGGGCGTCCAGGGTGGGGTTGTCATCTCGGCAGGCCAGTTCCGTCTGGACCTCCTCATGCAGACCTCCTCTAAATAACGTGCTGAGCGCCGGCTGATTCCATCCACTGGAAGCTGCTACTGTCCGGAAGGTAAGCGCATACTCAGCAGACGTCTGATTCCCCTGCTGGAGCTGAAGCAGACGCTGACCTCCCTCTGCCCTCCGAGGGATGATCGAAAATACATTTAAAACAGAGCCATGAACCCCTCATAAGACTCAAGCTCCTCCTCTCACCCAGATGGCTGTAGCCCACTCCAATTCCCGCCTAGTCAGCAGAGAAATAACCATGGCAACCTTAGATCTCTCGGTGGAGGGGGCTCCCATCTGATGTGCGAAATAGAGGGATCACTGAAGGAGGAAGCCACGGCATTTGGATGGTTTCCCGTCATATTTCTCTGGGAGGGATAGACGGGCATCGCTGACCTGAGCGATGGGCTGGTGTGCTGACTCGGGGGTAGACTGGCTCTAGAATATCCTCCGCTGACTTGTTGGGTATCCTCCGCTGTTGAGACGTTGTAGACTGCGGAGAACATCTTCCATGGCCGTCCCCAGTTGAGCCAGCTGATCATGGTGTTGTTCATCTGGGAGATGTCCGTTTGTCCTGCTGCTTCCATTCCATATTTTGAGTTGGTATTCTGTAATGATGGGGTGGTGAGTCAGAAGAAGGTGCAACGTTTTCATAAACCCAAGACCACAACACAAGGCAGACCGCCACCACACAAGAACAATACCAACTGGTGAGTGAACATAGAGTGTGACATATAAAGGGGAGGAAATGATGAAGGTAATGGAGTCCAGGTGTGAATCATAATGGTTAACAGGTGTGCGCAATGATGAATCCCTGGACCGGTGGTTAGTACTCTGGCAACGTCTTTGGCTGGATGCAGTTTAATGCATGATTAATATAATTCACCAATACATTTATTGGTAGTCCAAAAAACATTGTTGTTAGGTTGTAAATCACAGCTGGCCTGGTACATTGTTTGCTGCCTCCATTCGGGATCCACTGGTTCAGTTTACATGATTCAATATTTAGGACAAAAATGGACAAATGTAACTAACTCTGGGAATGTCAATACAATCAAACTGTCAAGGGCAATGATCACAAGTCAGTCATAACGTGGCTAATAGGTTAGCGTATCTATTTATGTAGCAAGCTAAAGACAGAGCCTAACATTAGCTACAGTAGATAGCTAGCTATCTGCTAGGAGGATGTCATGTCATTGGAGGAGCAGATGATTGACTGATGTTTCCCCTGATATCATTTTTTGGTGGCTATACACAGCTAGAGATGCAGGTGTCATTTGGTTAGCTAGAAAGAATTTGAACGACTATCACAGTTGGCATATCTCTTGCGTTTGCAAATTCACTGGCCATCTACTCTGACTTCAGCGTACTCTCGTCTGAGTGTGCCAGAGTGCAGAACAACTGATGAATTTAAAAATGAGCAACACCCGCTGAATATGACCGGTATAAGTAAACGTAGGCAAAAAAATATATATTGTTAGTCATGACCGCTCTAGATAACATGTAAACAGCCTAACCACCTTTGCTAGGGTGAATAAAATGGTCAGAGTGAGGTGTTCTCTCATTTGTGTCTGGAAGTAGCTAGATAGCAAGCTAGTCAACTTTAGCCAGTTGGCTTGGGTGCTTGCTTGGGACAAGCAAAATGACGAGTAGGCTACAGCTGCAGAAGGACAAGTAGGATACACCTACCCATTGTGTATCAGTGCGATTTTGACTGCCGGCTAGTTGAAAATGTTTGAGAGGGTTTATCTAATGTTGCTTCGTTAGATTTGAGCTCATCTTGCTCTGGCTAGCACTAGTTGTTGATGTGCATAACTGAGAGAGCCTACATATTAATGGTTGTTTGATAAAAAGGACTTTAAAGTTCCCAGATGTAAGAGGACTCCCACGGTATTTACTGTACATATTTTCAGAAATCCATTCAGATGTATTTTGTGGCTTTTGGCTAATGCATTCTAACGATCTAACGTCGCGCTGTTGCAACTGCCTGGAAACACACAGTCCAGTTTAAAGTGTATGATGGCAGGCCAATGTGGCAAATGGCTTTGCATAAAGGCCTACTCTAGCTCTGATTGGCTATGGCGCACTGGTCTGTGTAGACTCCAGTCCTGGACGAGACAGAGGTTTTTATTACGTTTTCTTTACTGCAATGTCTATTGATTGTCCAAATGCACGGCCGCATTCCCACTCTATATTGTTATAGAATATTCACAAATGCTTTGGTATACGTAATTCCCAAACATTCTAAGAATTTATGAAAATGTGAAAATGACCATATCTTAGTGCTCACTTGTGAGATTTTTTTTTAAGTGTCATATTCTTCCTGGTGGTGTATATGAATATATCTTAATAAGATGTCATGTTGCTAAAAAAGACTGTATAAAATAAATAATACAAATACTGAGCTAAACGTCCTCTCACTGTCAACTGCGTTTATTTTCAGCAAACTTAACATGTGTAAATGTTTGTATGAACATAACAAGATTCAACAACTGAGACATAAACTGAACAAGTTCCACAGACATGTGACAAACAGAAATGGAATAATGTGTCCCTAAACAGAGGGGGAGTCAAAATCAAAAGCAACACTCAGTATCTGGTGTGGCCACCAGCTGCATTAAGTACTGCAGTGCATCTCCTCCTCATGGACTGCACCAGATTTGCCAGTTCTTGTTGAGAGAGGTTACCCCACTCTTCCACCAAGATACTTACAAGTTCTCTGACATTTCTGGGGAGGAATGGCCCTAGACCTCACCCTCCGATCCAACAGGTCCCAGACGTGCTAAATGGAATTGAGATCCGGGCTCTTCGCTGGCCATGGCAGAACGCTGACATTCCTGTCTTGTACGAAATCATGCACAGAACGAGCAGTATGGCTGGTGGCATTGTCACGCTGGAGGGTCAAGTAAAGATGAGCCTGCAGGAAGGGTACCACATGGGGGAGGAGGATGTCTTCCCTGTAACGCACAGCGTTGAGATTGCCTGCAATGACAACAAGCTCAGTCCGATGATGCTGTGACACACCTCCCCAGACCATGATGGACCACTCCACCTCCAAATCGATCCCGCTCCAGAGTACAGGCCTCGGTGTAAAGCTCATTCCTTCTACGATAAACACGAATCTGACCATCACCCCTGGTGAGACAAAACCGCGATTTGTCAGCGAAGAGCACTTTTTGCCAGTCCTGTCTGGTCCAGCGACGGTGGGTTTGTGCTCATAAGCGACATTGTGGCCGGTGATGTCTGGTGAGGACCTGCCTTACAGCAGGCCAACAAGCCCTCAGTCCAGCCTCTCATCGCCTGTTGCGGACAGTCTGAGCACTGCTGGAGGGATTGTGCATTCCTGGTGTAACTCGGGCAGTTGTTGGTACCATCCTGTACCTGTCCCGCAGGTGTGATGTTCGGATGTACCGATCCTGTGCAGGTGTTGTTACACATGGTCTGCCACTGCGAAGACGATCAGCTGTCCACCCTGTCTCTCTGTAGCACTGTCTTAGGCGACTCACAGTACAGACATGGCAATTTATTGCCCTGGCCACATCTGCAGTCCTCATGCCTCTTTGCAGCATGCCTAAGGCACGTTCACACAGATGAGCGGGGACCTGGTCATCTTTCTTTTGGTGTTTTATAGAGTCCGTAGAAAGGCCTCTTTCGTGTCCTAAGTTTTCATAACTGTGACCTTAATTGCCTACTGTCTGTAAGCTGTTTGTGTCTTAACGATCGTTCCACAGGTGCATGTTCATTAAATGGGAAACTGTGTTTAAACCCAGTTGGATATAGGGGGCGCTATTTTAATTTTTGGATGAAAATGTTCCCGTTTTAAACAAGATATGTCATGAAAAGATGCTCGACTATGCATATAATTGACAGCTTTGGAAAGAAAACACTCTGACGTTTCCAAAACTGCAAAGATATTGTCTGTGAGTGCCACGGAACTGATGTTACAGGCGAAATCCAGATAAAAATCCAGTCAGGAAGTGCCGCATTTTTGAAACCGCCTCATGCTAATGACTCCTTATATGGCTGTGAATGAGCTACGAATGAGCTTACATTTTCCCCGTGTCTACAGCATTGTGAAGTCTTTTTAGGCATTTCCCTTGAAGAATGGCTGTAAGGGACCATATATGGCATGTGGTCACATGTTGTCTCCCGCAGAAAACCTTGTGTAAAATACTGAGGTAGCCATTTTTCCAATCGCTTCTTATGAGAAACCAACTGCCTCGACGGATATATTATCGAATACATATGTTAAAAACACCTTGAGGATGGATCCTAAACAACGTTTGCCGTGTTTCTGTCGATATTATGGAGCAAATTTTGAAAAAAGTTTGGTGTTATAGTTGAAGTATTTTTCGGTCGATTTCTCAGCCATAACTGATGAACAAACGGCGCCTTTTTCGCCTACAAAAATATTATTTTTGTAAAAAAGGAACATTTGCTATCTAACTGGGAGTCTCCTGAGTGAAAGCATCAGAAGTTCTTCAAAGGTAAATGATTTAATTTGGTTGCTTTTCTTATTTTCGTGAAAATTTTGCCTGCTGCCAGCAGAGCCTAGCATAGCATTATGCCATGATAAACTTACACAAATGCTTGTCTAGCATTGGCTGTAACGCATATTTTGAAAATCTGAGATGACAGTGTTGTTAACAAAAGGCTAAGCTTGTGTTTGAATATATTTATTTAATTTCATTTGCGATTTTCATGAATAGGAAAAGTTGCGTTATGGTAATGCGCTTGAGGCTATGATTACGCTCCCGGATACGGAATTGCTAGTCGCTATTAACAATGAAGATCTGTGAAGTTATTTGGATTTTTACGAAATATCTTCAAAAGACAGGGCCCTGAAAAAGGGACATTTCTTATTTTCCTGAGTTTATATTTTATGCTACACATTTTTTATTTATTTCCTCCATACATAATCTTTCCAGATCCTGGATGTCCTTTGTTTGCACTCATGGAGTACACTCTTCAATTCAAACCACAGGTTTTCATTGGTGTTAAAGTCCGGAGACTGAGATAACTATTTCAAATTGTTGACTTTGTGGTCAATTAACAATATCTTTTTGGATTTTGATTAGCGCTTTTGATTAGCGCTTATTGTCTTGTCCTCCTGGCAGAGGCAATGAACATTTGGGCAAAAATGTCCTTATACTTGGTAGTTCATGATGCCGTTGATGCCGTTGACCTAAAGCAGGGGTGCCCAACCCTTTTCCTGGAGATCTACCGTCCTGTGGGTTTTCAGTCCAACCCTAATGTAACACAACGGATTCTACTAATTAGCTGCTCAGCAAGACCTTAACTAGCTGAATCAAATACGCTAAATTAGGGTTGGATTGAAAACATAAAGGACAGTAGATCTCCAGGAAGAGGGTTGGGCAGTCTTGACCTAAAGGATAAGTTTGTGTTTTTACAACCAAATCTAAATGTTTTATGTAAATGGAATGTTATAGAATGGTCCAGAGACTTTAAAAAAAGATTTCACTTGTTTACCGCAACCAGCAATTCACTTCCTCAACCTCATTGTGCTGCTCAACCTTTTTCCCCTATCCAGCTGTTCCATTCTCTACATAGCCTGCAACTAGAATAGACAGAGAGATATCGCTCAAGTCACAACAGAATGGTATATAACGTTGCAGATACAGTTTGGAATGACACAATTTCATGTGTATACCATCTAAAGACCTGAATTACATTACTGAAATCAAAACAAATCAAATTGTATTTGTCACATGCGCAGGTGTAGACCTTGCAGTGAAATGCTTACTACAAGCCCTTAACCAACAAAGCAACAACAAAAAAAGAAAAAAAGAATAAGAAGTTAAAGTAACAAATAATTAAAGAGCAGCAGTAAAATAACAATAGCAAGGCAATATACATGGGGTACCGGTGCAGAGTCAATGTGCGGGGGCACTGGTAAACTGAGGTAATAGAGGTAATAAGTACATGTAGGTAGAGTTATTAAAGTGACTTTACATAGATAATAACAGAGAGTAGCAATGCAAATAGTCATTTGATTAGATGTTCAGGAGTCTTATGGCTTGGGGGTAGAAGCTGTTTAGAAGCCTCTTGGACCACTTGCCATGCGGTAGTAGAGAGATCAGTCTATGACTAGGGTGGCCTTCTTCTGGTATAGAGGTCCTGGAAGGCAGGAAGCTTGGCCCCAGTGATGTACTGGGGCGTACGCACTACACTCTGTAGTGCCTTGTGGTCGGAGGCCAAGCAGTTGCCATACCAGGCAGTGATGCAACCAGTCAGGATGCTCTCGATGGTGCAGCTGTGAACGTTTTGAGGATCTGAGACCCATGCCAAATCTTTTCAGTCTCCTGAGGGGGAATAGGTTTTGTCGTGTCCTCTTCACGACTGTCTTGGTGTGCTTGGACCATGTTAGTTTGTTGGTGATGTGGACACCAAGGAGCTTGAAGCTCTCAAAGGAGATGATCGTGGGCTTCAGGAAACAGCAGAAGGAGCACTTCGCTATCCACATCGAAGGGACAGCAGTGGAGAAGGTCGAAAGTTGGGCGTACACATCACAGACAAATTGAAATGGTCCACCCACACAGACAGTGTGGTGAAGAAGGCGCAATAGCGCCTCTTCAACCTCAGGAGGCTGAAGAAATTTGCCTTGTCACCCAAAACCCTGACAAACTTTTACAGATGCACAATCGAAAGCATCCTGTAGGGGCTGCATCACAGCCTGGTATGGCAACTGCACCACCCTCAACCATAAGGCTCTCCAGAGGGTGGTGCGGTCTGCACAACGCATCACCGGGGGCAAACTACCTGCCCTACATAACACCTACAATACCCGATGTCACAGGGAGGCCAAACATGATTTTTTTTTAATGGAAGAGCCCCCGTACAGTACATGCTGCACAACAGAGATGAAGTTTCTCAGACACAAGTAAAATTGTCTGGACCTTTCTATAATATGCCATTTGTATAAAAAAATGTAGATATGGTTGTAAAAAAGCTCAATTCTCCTTTAACAACAGCCCCAGGAGCAGTGGACCAAAATAGCCTCATAACATCAAAAATCTACCATCATATTTTACCATAGGTATGAGGTACTTTTCTGCATATGCTTCTGTTTTTCAACACCAAACCCACCAGTGGTGTGCATGGGCAAAGAGCTGTATTTTCATGTCATCTGACCATACAGTAGCACCGCCTGCAGTTTGATAAGCGGCATTGACACTTTGATTGGAACCGGTGCGATGGTCAGATGACATGCAAATAGAGCTCTTTGGCCAAGCACACCAGCGGTGCAGAAAAGTACCTCATACTTACAGTACTTGTTAAACAATATATACTTTTTAGAATACAACATAGCTCAGTATTTGATTTGGATGTTATAGTATTCTTTCCTAATCTTTATCAAGGGTGCCAATTATTATGGACCCCGCTGTATGTGTGGATGAGACTTTCGTGTGTGGCCGTGGGAATGTTTGCTTGTTGAATGGGTAGAAATGTCATTGTTGAAGCTGCGGCGATGCTGTAATTGTGTGAAACAGATCAAATTGAAACATTGAATGAGCAGCTGTTAAGTCTCGACATTCTTTGATGCTTTCTGTAGCAGTTCTCGGCCGAGGAACATACTGTACATGTACAGCGTGTCTTTCTAGCACTGCGCTCATGTACATATCCCTGCCTGGCCCCCTTTAGCTGTTTGATCTAGCTCCACATAGCTAGGGCTTATAGTAGCATTACAGGTCCGTTACCAATAGAAAATAGCCTCCGCAATAAAACTATTCAGGGGATGCAAGACAGGCAAAAACACACAACTTTCTTTCAAGCTATTCCCACTGAGCAAAAGCTTGTTACTAAGTACAAGTACAAAAATATGTACGTAATATTACTAAAAAATGAATTACTAATTTAGTTAAAAGGAAACAACGGTCAATGTATTATTATAATTCTTTTGCCGAGCATACCACCACATTTTGCTACACAATAATACATATAAAAATACATTGCATAGTCTCAAGTCTACAAAAAATATTACTGGAATACCTACAGTGGAATACAAACAATACAATGTTATGTATAGTGTGTTGTACAGCCAGCAGGGTATAAGCAACCGAAGCATGGCGGAGAACTTAAACACAGCACGGGAGCCTGCTGGCTTGGTTACAAATCTCCCTGATCATTACTGTCTTAGACAAAAACTGTGCTTTGAAAGGGCAAATATGTGAATCCATTAACACTTGCAGGTTGTGACAAAATAGCTCCCTATACCTGGTTGCTGTTGGTCAATAAAGAAAACTAATATAAATGGTCAACAATTACCCTTAAATAAGCTGTAGCTCTACAGTACTAAAGATCCTGTTTCAATTTCATCCAAAACATACATTAAAAAAATTATTTGAAGGTAAAAAATTGGAGACAAACCTTGGGGGCAAACCTTGGTGGCAGAGATAGAAGACAATGGGGGTAAATTCAACATCGAACGGTTTTGGTTTATTACACTGGTTTAAATTTTGGTTTGTTGTCAATATTCAGTCTGACTCAGCAGCAGTAGAATAGGTGATTATGGTTTATAAGCACGAGCTGTCTCTCATGTTCTGGTGTGCCAACAAAGCATGATAAAGCGCTGAAGTGGCTCCAGACCCTGAAGGGATATTCCCTCATAAATAAACAAGCCAGCCTGCCTCCCAATGGGCCTTTCACATCTGCATGTAAGCTGTGCACACAGCGCTGCTGACTCTCCCCTCATTTAAATGCATCATTGATTGCCATTTGTAAGCCATTAATCCACGTAAATGGATTTTGAAATGACGGCCATTCAGAAGGAAAAAAAGGCAACATGCAATTTAATACAGTAATCCTTTCAGAGACGAGACAGAGAAATGCAGGCTTTAAGTAGTAGCCCATAAAACTGAGCTTAGTAAATGGGAAAAGAATGGGAGCACTGCTAAAGTGATATGCAATAAACCTCCCAGAGAGAAAAACACAGGGAAAGACATGCATCAGGGACGACTTACTTCATCTGATCCTGAACCGAAGATAAGCAGGTCAAAGGGGATCGCAGCCACCATGTCTATAAGGAACCACCCTTTGAAGTATTGAATGGCAATCTTCCCTGGCTGGCTGACCACTTCCTCGTTCAGATTCACATAGGTGGTTCGGAAGTTGATAACAATGTCAACGATAAACATGATGTCCACCATGAAATCCACCACGTTCAGGGGATTGCAGGAGTATCCACACTCGCGCCTCATTTGCTCCTCGCGGTCATTGAGTAGGAAAGCAGCAGAGTAGGGAGTAAGAATGGCTGTGTAGATGACCAGCAGCAGGATGAGCCAGTCCCACATAGCTTTGAAGGGACTGTAGTGGAGGATGGTGAATCTGTCCATGCGTGGAGTCTGGAGCTTGTATTCTGGAAGGACATCAGCGCCAAGTGACAGTACCTGTAGTAGCAAAGAGAGAAGTGGCAACCACTAAGAGCACTAAGACAGCAACCACGAAGACAGCAACCACTAAGAGCACTAATTAACTAGGCTTCTGATAGAAATCAAGTTTTACTCTGTAGATATGACTGTCAAACCTTTGTCGGAATGGCAAATTATTAATCTGACTGTTTAACCAGAGTCTGCTTTTAACTCACTTGACTCAGTTAACCCGAGAGTAAATGCTGCACAGTCCTCTACTCTCAATTGACAGACATGACAATTGCCTCTGTCTTGCGATGTGAATCATGTGACTTCCAATATAGATGTGTTCCACAGGATCACTGCCTTACTGTCTCACATTCTGGCAGTAAGTGGTAGTAAATGAATCTATTGACTTTGATTAATTTGATATGATAGTATAGAAGGAGGATAATCAGGTAACGTATCCTAGCCGTACATCTTTTGAAAAGACTACTTTGTGCTCTTTTTTTTAGACATTTGTAGTGCTTGATTCATAACAATGGTATAGATACAACAGACAGTGTCCAATGTTCAACAGCTTGATTAACATCTCTGTAAGCTTTTCTCCATGGTTGGACTCCATGGGTTATTATGGTTATTCAAGCAATGTTGTAATCTAATAGCCAGTGAGTACGTGGCTTTCCTCTCATCTGTATCCTAATGAGCTCTGACAATTATGGATTCTTAATTGCATCCCGACAGCTACTGATGTGAAAAACCCATTGAATGGCCAACTCAAGGTACAGCAACACAGAAATGGAGAGTTCAGTAGGATGATGGCTGTATTTATGAGTCAGAATGGCTTGTCCCTTCTATACATTGTCATTGTCAGGAGTGCTTGGTTTTCACCTGTCAAAGGAAAGCTTGGTTTTCTATCCTACGGACTGTGCTGAGGTTTGTCACTGACATTAATGAGACGACAGTCACTGTACAGCGGTTAGTTGTCCTAGTCACAAGTTTCTGCTACACACTACACTGCTGGACTTGTTTTTCCACAGAGCACAAACCTCAATTCATTGAGGATGGCCAAGCAGCCATTAGCGCCAAAAAATAATCATATGTGTCAGGCATTCATTAGGTACATATCTTATTTTCTGCATGATGTAACAGGAAAGTTGTACGAATAAAAAAATATTTGAATGTGATTATACCAACAAATGTTACAACAGTCAACTGTCTCACCTGTGTGACTTTTTCAGTGACGTTGTGCGTTCTGTCCTTGACCTTGGGTGCTATGATAGTGTTTTCTGACGATGGAGGAGATTGTGCCTTATTTTCGTTATTCCGCTCTGCGAAGTTGAGCGCAATCAGCGGGATCTTGTTGATGGTGCTGTACTTGTTGATGTTGGACTCCGAGGTGGAACCCAGCAAACTGGACTTGAAATGATTGAACGGACCTGGAACGTGAAGAAAACCCAAAGGAATTGACTATAGAGAGAGAAGTGGTAATACAGTACAGCACAGCTCCAGTAAAGAGCATGCAGTAGTATTCATGGGAAGCTGACAGAGCTGATCCCCCCCCCCCCAATAAAGCAAAATGGCTGTCTTTCATGCAGGTGTTGGGTGGGAATGGCAATATTAGCAATCAGTTGAGGCAGCAGGCTTTCATTCAAGAGGTGTTGATCAATCATCAAAAGACATTTAAAATAAGCTGACATGACAAAAACGTTACCACACCTAAATGTCTAAGTCACAACACATTCTCAAGTGTAGCACTTCCATTGAGAGTAGAATTTCAGGGCGCAATAATCATAGTTGAGGGCAATTGCCTTGATTAGGATACATGCTTCAAACAGTCCAGTGCACATCAAGCATGGTCAGAGAACACATCGTTACCTCGGATATAGCGACCATTGTCTAAAAGCAGCATTATACAGGTGAGAGGAAGAGAGAAATACATAGCACTGTGGATGCAGATAATGCTGACGTAAATCTGTGATAGCATACTATCATACACAATTATTGAGCAAGGAGCATTCTCTATTCACATAGATGACAATAGCTCTGTCCCCCATTCTAAATCTAGGTACCACAAGGCTTTCATTAGACATTTCATTATCCTACTTTACCTTCACTTGCGTGTCGGTCCCTGAACATGCTCTTGGAGTTGCTGAAGCCTTCTATGTCGTGGACGGAGGATGCTCGCCTCATGCTGCTCCCGCTGATGCTGCCTCTGGAGATGGTGTGTGCCAGGCAGGTGGTGGACTGGTGCGCCTCCATCTGGTACAGCCTTTCCCAGGGGTACTGCTTGGGAGAGGAGTGGCTCAGGGGTCCGGGTCCATGCAAACTGGCCTGGGAGGAGTGGTGGCTGGAGCTGATGAGGGCCCGTGTGTCTTTGGCATTGGTGGGGCTGCAGTTTTCCTTGGTCGGAGGCGACTGGAAATTGGTCAGAGCCACCGAGGAGGAGGGTGAGTCCACCGTGACGGCATCTGGGTCCTCTTGTGGAAGAGACTGTTTGTTGGAGACCAGACTCAAGGCAGCCTGGCGGAATCGGAAGAATCGTCCCTTTCCTAAACAACAGAAGATGTTGGATGTGTTTATTCCTGCAGTAAACAATCAACTGAAGAAGTGACACAAAAGTATGATTTGAGACTTCAAAACAGAATGTCAAGGATCTAAATCACAAGCAATGGCAACAACTCTTCAGTCAATTCAGTCACATTTTCAATTAATGCAAATCTCATTACCGTTCTTTGAGTTGGAAGGTGCACTTTCATTTCTCTGACTGTGTGGAAATCTATAATTAGATTACCTTATATGTGTTCATGATCAAACAGGGGAAGGAAAGCAGGAGAATCAAACTTTTAATCCAATGGCATTCAGTGGTACGTGATTGAAACACCTTGGTTGGCTCATTACCCCTCAGTGCATAGTGTGCATACTGCAGTTATGCCTATCATATATGTAGTGTTCTGTCTTCTTTGATGATTCATTAATTCAACTTTGATCAACTTTGTACACCGCAGGGTATCATTATCCATCATACCGCGTTCAAGGGTATACTGTAAGTCGAAACACTTAATTAAACTGAGAGAGTTGGTGTGTCCTGTCCAGTATCCCATCTCATGTATGCCCACTGTCCAGTAACATCTTCAGAGAGGACACACAGGCACAATATAGACGCCACCTTGGGAGGGAACTGTAGTTTGGGATCATTAGCAATGGAAGAAGGGTTGAAAGTGAGCCCCAGGCTCACTCATGAATATGAGGCAGCCATCGTTCAGCACCCTTCATACATAATGTTACTGCCATCTGTTTCCATTCTCCGGGCCACATGTGCTGATGTTACAACAACCCTAACACACAATAAAGCCATCGTACTCAACAGGCCTCTGAACAGGCCTCTGAAATAGCCCCCAATGGCAGGTCTGCAATTTACATAGTGATACATGCCTTAGTGTCTATATTGTAGGTGTCTCCGTTTACAATCATATTAGATGCCTGAGGGAAGTAGGCGGAAGAGGGAAGACTTCTGAAGTTCTGCTTGTTTCGACTGCCCCTAAAAACCAACTAATCTCTTTGAAAAGGGCCTACAGTTGAAGTCGGAAGTTTACATACACCTTAGCCAACTACATTTAAACTCAGTTTCCACAATTCCTGACATTTAATCTTAGTAAAAATTCCCTGTTTTAGGTCAGTTAGGATCATCACTTTATTTTAATGTCAGAATAATAGAAGAGAATGATTGATTTGAGCTTTACTTTATTTCATCACATTCCCAGTGGGTCAGAAGTTTATATACACTCAATTAGTATTTGGTAGCATTGCCTTTAAATGATTTAACTTGGGTCAAACGTTTCGGGTAGCCTTCCACAAGCTTCCCACAATACATTGGGGTGAATTTTGGCCCATTCCTCCTGACAGAGCTGGTGTAACTGAGTCAGGTTTGTAGGCCTCCTTGCTCTCACACACTTTTTCAGTTCTGCACACAAATTTTCCATGGGATTGAGGTCAGGGCTTTGTGATGGCCACTCCAATACCTCGATTTTGTTGTCCTTAAGCCATTTTGCCACAACTTTGGAAGTATGCTTGGGGTCATTGTCCATTTGGAATACCCATTTGCGACCAAGCTTTAACTTCCTGACTGATGTCTTGAGATGTTGCTTCAATATATTCACATCATTTTCCTCCCTCATGATGCCATCTATTTTGTGAAGTGCACTAGTCCCTCCTGCAGCAAAGCACTCCCACAAAATGATGCTGCCACCCCAGTGCTTCGCGGTTGGGATGGTGTTCTTTGGCTTTGCCATCTAGAAATAAAATTCTAGGTCACAAAGCTAAAAGGGGAGAAGATGCGGAGAAAAAAGAAGGATTGGATCCTGAAAAAGTGGCCACAATAACTGGTGAGTAGTGGGGGGGCAGGTCAGAGTTTGGGAAACCCATTCTAATTCTATGTATGTATTATCTGTAGTGTTGTAAGCTAAGCCAATACTATGAGTCAATATCTTCAGTCCTAACTCAAATAAAAATTTCTGGCTGTGTCATTTGAACTTTGGAGAATTATGTATGACACATTGAACTTATCTAATTTGAACAATTATGGGTGGCAAAGCTAAAAGGGGAGAAGATGCGGAGAAAAAAGTAGGGTTGGATCCTGAAAAAGTGGCCACAATAACTGGTGAGTAGGTTTTGTTCAGCGGTATTCAGCCCCTATGCTATGAGGCTCGAAATTGAGCCGGCTCAATTCAGCTGCATCCTGCATCCTGTTTCCATTGATCATCCTTGAGACATTCCTACAACTTAATTGGAATCCAGCTGTGGTAAATTCAATTGATTGGACATGATTTGGAAAGGCACACACCTGTCAATATAAGGCCCCACAGTTGACACTGTATGTCAGAGCATAAACCAAGTGATGAAGTCGAAGGAATTGTCTGTAGAGCTCTGATACAGGATTGTGTTGAGGCACAGATCTGGGGAAGGGTACAGCATTGAAGGTCCCCAACAACACAGTGGCCTCCATCATTCTTAAATGGAAGAAGTTTGGAACCACCAGACTCTTCCGAGAGCTGGCCTCCTGGCCAAACTGAGCAATTGAGGTAGAAGGGCCTTGGTTAGGGAGGTGACCAAGAACCCGATGGTCACTCTAATATAGCTCCAGAGTTCCTCTGTGGAGATGGGAGAACCTTACAGAAGGCAGTACTCCACCAATGGGGCCTTTATGGTAGTGGCCAGACGGAATCCACTCCTCAGTAAATGACACAAACGTTTGCCAAAAGGCACCCAAAGACTCTGAGATCATGAGAAACAAGATGCTTTGGTCTGATGAAACCAAGATTGATCTATTTGGCCTGAATGCCAAACGTCATGTCTGGAGAGAAACCTGGCTCCATCCCTACGGTGAAGCATAGTGGTGGCAGCATCATGCTGTGGGGATATTTTTCAGCGGCAGCGACTGTGAGACTAGTCAGATTTGAGGGAAAGATGAATGGAGCAAAGTACAGAGAGATCCTCGATGAAAACCTGCTCCAGAACTCTCAGGACCTAAGTCTGGGTTGAAGGTTCAACTTCCAAAAAAATTATTTAATACATTTTAGAATAAGGCTGTAACGTAATAAAATGTGTAAAAGGTAAAGGGGTCTGAATACTTTCCGAATTTACTGTATATTTTGAGAATCATTATCACTATCATTACTAGCATAGCTGACATTAGCTAGCTAGCTACCAACTAGCTAGCTGGCTAACATTACCCTACCTCAATAAAACTTGGATTTGGCTTGGAAACACGATAACATTTCAAAAGAAGTCAAATAATTAGTAAGAAAACCATTTGTCATGATTGTGATGTCACCAGGTTGACTTTATATGCAGAATAACTTTAGCTAGCTAACTAAGATTGAGGGGACCACTAATATTTTAGCTAGCTAACATTAGCATTGCCAGTTATTTTTGACCAACTTTGCCTGTAACAGTAATGGCAACATTACCATCTCTCTGAAGTAAATTTGACTACTTGCCTACTTTAGCAATGCCTTCGTATTTCCATGCCACTCTAAGTTAGTGTCAACCAAGATGCAAACCATGTCTCGGTCACAAATAAATATTGGATGCAGCTATTGTGGTACTAGCTAACTCATATCTGGCTGCAACAGTGTACTAACTAGCAGCAACAAACATCAATCCAACCCAGGGCCATAGCAACTGCCTGAAGCTAATCCAATCTGGATCCAGTTGGTCTACATCTGTAAAGAATAGAATTAGCTTCCAAAGGATATTACGTTCTTTCTCAAGCCATGTTAATGATTGAAGGATGATGACAATTGTTGACCCTGTTGTTCTGTTAGACAAAGTGCACAGCTGGGTGCCAGACTGATCCCCTGGTTCCCATAAACGGATGCCGGGACCTACCAGAAGGAGCAAAGGTGGGTATCATAACATGTCCAGCAATGTCATTGCAATGGTTTAGTGACCTTAAAATCATTTCATTCACCGTTCACTTGCGATTTTCACAGCTTGTCAGGCAAGATCTCAGAATAAAAGTGTTATGCGACACAAGTACCCTTGTGGCACCTCCTCCGTTGTTGCCAGTCTCCCTCTGCAACAGATTTCACAGGCTCATCATTTGTACAAATACAGAAAGTATCCCTCTTCATTACTTTGATTCATTTGATAACCCAATTGTGAAACAAAATTGATTGTAAACTGATATTATTCTTAGATGCGTACAATGTCAAACCATTTACAAGCCTCACCTCCAGCCTCACCTCTTCCCTGCTCACCAATGGTTGTAGATGGGGAGAACAGAATTGGGTAGGTTTAGTCTGACGTGTTCAAACGTCATCATATGTAATATCTGACACACATGTACTATCTTAACTGCCATTGGTACTGTAATAGAACAGTGATTATGTGTGTATGTGTTCATATAAACATGTATGGAGCCAGCACATGGGGACTTGCAAGGGGGTGTGATGAACTCCAGACTGATAGACATAGGCTTGATACTGTCTGAATGGCGAGAGACCTGGCACATTCGGCATAATCATTTTACTAGACACAACTTTTACCTGTAATGTCTTTAAAAAAATAATTGAATTGAATGGTATCAGTCAATATGGGGAGGGAGAAACCCGGTGTATTCTGCTCCAGGATCAGGGAACTCCTGTTGTATAAGGGACATCACATAGGAAGGTATATGACCACTCTGACATGTTTGACAAGGTAGCCCCATTACCACCAGATAAAATGTCGATAGGCACAGTATCTGTATCGGCTGGGAATAACAATGAAAGGTACATGTTGTTATATTAGCAGAACACTGCTTCTACAGTATGGTATCATGTAAAGAGTTGTTCATTCTACATGGACCTGGCACTATATTTGAAAGTTATCAAAACACTTAGCTTACAATAAGCAGGAAATCAGGAATCCTTCAACTAGAATTAAAGGAAAGATGGGAATTTGGGGAAAATTACTGACATTTTGCAACCATACCCCTACATATAGTCTTTTTGGTAGTAGCCTAGCCCAGCTATGCCCCTGTAAGATGTATAGTATTGGTTAAAGACATGCTCTGGAACTTTGGTGACTACTAAGTATCTATGAGCAGAATTACTGTCTTACCTCAATTAGCCACAAAATAACTAGTTTAGAAGCAACTTCTTTGCTGGAAGCTGTCACTATATTTTCCCCCACGTGGGCCATCCACCGAGCAATTCGATTTCAGCCAATGAGCTTCAGCCCCTCGCTATATGAGTGACACCTAGCATGATGTGCCCACAGCAGAGCGAGAGAGGGAAAAATGACATGTGCTATAGTACGCAATTTTCAGGGATCACTTTTGGCTTGTGAGTGCAACTTTCAGAACTTCTGGCTAAAAAGTATAGAAATATACCAGAGAATCTCTTTAATATCATGGAATATACAGATCATGATGATGAGATCAAATGGACTCATTGCTGCTTCCACACCGATCTCGACAAACCATTTCTGTATGGACCGCGCTTTGTGCACGGGGGCATTGTCATGCTGATACAGGAAGGGGCCTTCCCCAAACTGTTGCCACACAGTTGTAAGTACAGAATCATCTTCATTGGAACTAAGGGGCATATGTCACGCCCTGACCATAGAGAGCCCTCGGGGTTCTCTATGGTGTAATAGGTCAGAGTCTACTCACGCTGTGCCTTGGTCTGCTCATTTCTACAACGAACGTGACAGAATATCCCACCACTACAGGACCAAGCAGCGTGCCCTGGAGGAAAAGTGACGACGCCGGGGTCCACGGCCACAGAAACCTCAAGATCTTTTTTTGGGGGGGGGGGCACAAGGGGCGGTCGGTCGAGCCGAGGAGAGAGCCAGAGACCGTCGGGGAGTTGATGGAGCAGTGTGAGGAGGGATATTGGAGAGAGATGTTGGTTAGGTGTATTCTACAGCGCATTTGCCCTGAAGAGAGCCTTCTCATCCTGTGCCGGCTCCCCAAACTCGCCCAGAAGAGCGTGTCATCAGTCCGGTGAAACCTGTGCCGGCTCCACGCACCAAGCCTCCAGTGCGCCTTCCCAGTCCGGTACGTCCTGTGCCGGCTCCCCGCACTCGCCCAGAAGAGCGTGTCATCAGTCCGGTAAAACCTGTGTCGGCTCCACCCACCAGGCCTCCGGTGCAACTCCCCAGTCCGGTACGTCCTGTGCCGGCTCCCCGTACTCGCCCTGAAGTGTGTGTCACCAGCCCTGAGTCTCCAGCGATGGTCTACAGTCCAGAGCCTCCAGTTACGGTCCAAGGCCCGGAGCTTCCTGCGCCGGTGCCATGGCTGGAGCCTTCCTCTGCGCCGGTGCCCAGTCCAGGCACGGAGTCCAGTCCCGCTCCATGGCCGGAGCCTTCCTCTGCGCCGGTTCTCAGTCCAGGCACGGCGTTCAGCCCGGCTTCATGGCCGGATCCGCAGTCTGAGCGGGTGCTACGTCCCGCACCAGAGCCGCCACCGACGCTAGCTACCCACCCTAACCCCACCCCATCTAGGTTCAGGTTTTGCGGTCGGAGTCACACCCTGTCACGCCCTGACCATAGAGAGCACTCGGGGACCTCTATGGTGTAATAGGTCAGAGCGTGACTAGGTTTTTTTCTAATTATTTTAGTTCTATGTTGGTGTGTGAGTATGGTTCCCAATTGGAGGCAGCTGAATACCGTGACCTCTAATTGGGGATCATACTTAGTGTGTCCCTTTTTGCACCTGCGTTGTGGGATATTGTTTTTGTTTAGTGCTATGTGTGCTAGGAACTGCACGTGTGTTTATTCTTTGTTTGAAGTTTCACCTCAATAAATATGTGGAACTCTACTCACGCTGTGCCTTGGTCCGCTCATTTCTACAACGAAGGTGACAGCCTAGCCCGAAACATGAAGAACTGACCCAGACCACTTTTTCTCCTCCACCAAACTGTACAGTTGGCACTATGCATTGGGGCAGGTAGCATTCTCCTGGCATCCACCATACGCAGATTTGTCCATCGGACTGTCAGATGCATCACTCCAGAGAATTATCACTCCAGATTCATCACTCCAGAGAACGCGTTTTCACTGCTCCAGAGTCCAATGGTGGCGAGCTTTAGACCACTCCAGTCGACGCTTGGCATTGTGCATGGTGATCTTAGGCTTGTGTGCGGTCCTCTTCTGTGAACTTGTGTGGCCTATCACTCCGCGGCCTTTGTTGTTCCTAGATATTTCCATTTCACAATAACAGCACTTACAGTTGACCTGGGCAGCTCCAGCAGGATAGAAAGTTGATGAACTGACTTGTTAGAAAGGTGGCATCCTATGACGATGCCATGTTAAAAGTCACTGAGCTCTTCAGTATGGGCCATTCTACTGCCAATGTTTGTCTATGGAGATTACATGGCTGTGTGTTTGATTTTATACACCTGTCAGCAATGGGTGTGGCTGAAATAGCCGAATACACTAATTTGAAGGGGTGACCACATACTTTTGGCCATGTACTGTATGTCATGTAATAGATATGCATCATCACTCTTATGGTCTGTAAGGAAGATGTCTCTCTGGGTTCTGCCCTGTGGATTAACAAGTAGGTAGGTGACAAGGTTGATGGTTCCAGCAGTTTACAAACAATAGGTCTAACCCATCATTGAGTGTACCTGTTGGGCCAAACATGTTCGTAAATGGCTGGAACCATCTCCCCAGATGGCCATATACCTGCCTGGGTTTCCACACCGACAATTTGCAGTTGTACACATTACAATACAGTGTAGCCTTTTGTCAGCTGATGCTCAGTCAGTTTTAAACAACAGCTGTCTCTAATTGAGGTTATGTGATGGCTCATCAGTGATTCTATATAAGCGGCAGCAGCATAGAGTTTACTTGATTCATCTATGTCTTCAGCATTGCATGGGCTGATGACAACTCTGAGGAGAAATTGAAGATGATGCTGAGATTGCTAGTGGTTTTTAAATTGATTGATCATATCACAGAAATGACAAATCCACTAACACAATCATAGCCAAATCTTCTGTAGGGTTCACATGAGCAAAGTACTAGGTTTGAGAATAGAATCAGACTATTGATCCTGAATATCTAGTTGTTTACATGATGGTAAACCAGCTGCACAGCTTTATGTGCAAATTCCCACTCTTATTTTTCATAAAGTTTTGAAAGGCTCTGCATTTATCTGGCTCCAGGTCATCTATAAGTCTTTTCTAGGTAAAGCTCCGCCTTATCTCAGCTCACTGGTCACCATAGCAGCACCTACCCGTAGCACGCGCTCCGGCAGTTAAATTTCACTGGTCATCCCCAAAGCCAACTCCTCCTTTGGCCGCCTTTCCTTCTAGTTCTCTGCTACCAATGATTAGAACGAATTGCAAAAATCACTGAAGCTGGAGTCTTATATCTCCCTCACTAACTTTAAGCATCAGCTGTCAGAGCAGCTTACCGATCATTGCACCTGTACACAGCCCATCTGTAAATAGTCCACCCAACTACCTCATCCCCATATTGTTATTTATTTTTTTGCTCCTTTGCACCCCAGTATCTCTACTTGCACATTCATCTTCTGCACATCTATCTCTCCAGTGTTTAATTGCTAAATTGTAATTATTTTGCCACTATGGCCTATTTATTGCCTTACCTCCCTGATCTTACTACATTTGCACAAACTGTATATAGATGTTTCTATTGTGTTATTGACTGTACGTTTGTTTATCCCATGTGTAACTCTGTGTTGTTTGTGTCGCACTGCTTTGCTTTATCTTGGCGAGGTCGTAGTTGTAAATGAGAACTTGTTGTCAATTGGCCTACCTGGTTAAATAAAGGTAAAAAAACAAACATTTTGTTGATAGTCCTCTATCGTTGTTGACAGCTCCTCTTTCACCCCAGCTGCCACACTAACCCTGATTCAGATGACCATCTTGATTACGGAGACATAATTTATAGATCGGCAGGTAAGTGTGCTCTCGAGCGGCTAGATGTTCTTTACCATTCAGCCATCAGATTTGCCACCAATGCTCCTTATAGGACACATCACTGCACTCTATACTCCTCTGTAAACTGGTCATCTCTGTATACCCGTCGCAAGACCCACTGGTTGATGCTTATTTATAAAACCCTCTTAGGCCTCATTCCCCCTTATCTGTGATAACTACTGCAGCCCTCATTCTCCACATACAACACCCATTCTGCCAGTCACATTCTGTTAAAGGTCCACAAAGCACACAAATCCCTGGGTCGCTCATCTTTTCAGGTCGCTGCAGCTAGCGACTGGAACGAGCACTCAAACTGGACAGTTTTATCTCAATCTCTTCATTCAAAGACTCAATCATGGACACTTACTGACAGCTGTGGCTGCTTTGTGTGATGTATTGTTGTCTCTATCTTCTTGCCCTTTGTGCTGTTGTCTGTGCCCAATAATGTTTGTACCATGTTTTGTGCTGCTACCATGTTGTGTTGCAACCATGTTGTTGTTATGTTGTGTTGCTACCATGATGTGTTGTCATGTGTTGCTACCTTGTTATGTTGTCTTTGGTCTCTCTGTATGTAGTGTTGTCCCTCTTGTTGTGATGTGTGTCTTGTCCTGTAGTTATATTGCAGGAGGCCTTTTGCCTTTTGGTAGGCCTTCATTGTGAATAAGAATTTGTACTTAACTGATTTGCCTAGTTAAAAAAAGGTCAAATAAAACATTAAATAAATGTAACACTTTGGTGTATGCTAAAGACATGTTGTATATGCTCTCTTTCCACAGGAGGTGGACAACAGCAGTCATGAACCCCCAGTCCCACATCCACCACACCTTGACCTTCCTGTGGGCTTCCTGGGGCCTGGCAATCCCCTTTCCATAATGGAGTGACAATCATCGAGCTAGAAGGACATTATGTATAAATGTAAATACTATTCAACGAGACAAAGTACATTTTTTCATAAAACAATCAGTGGACTTTATGTATAACAAATGCAGTCACATACACAGTGCTTTCGGAAAGTATTCAGACCTCTTGACTTTTTCTACATTTTGTTTTGTTACAGCCTTATTCTAAAATGGAATAAATAAAAATAAATACATCTACACACAATACCCCATAATGACAAAGCAGGTTTTTAGAATTTTTTGCACATTTATAGAAAATAAAAAAATGGAAATACCTTATTTACATAAGTATTCAGACCCTTTGCTGTGAGACTCGAAATTGAGCTGAGGTGCATCCTATTTCCATTGATCATCCTTGAGATGTTTCTACAACTTGATTGGAGTCCACCTGTGGTAAATTCAATTGATTGGACATTATTTGGAAAGGCACACACCTGTCAATATAAGGTCCCACAGTTGACAGTGCATGTCAGAGCAAAAACCAAACCATGAGGTCAAAGAAATTGTCTGTAGCGTGCAGAGACAGGATTGTGTCGAGGCACAGATCTGGGGAAAGGTACCAAAACATTGCAGCATTGTAGGTCCCAAATAACACAGTGGCCTCAATCATTCTTAAATGGAAGACGTTTGGAACCACCAGACTTTTCCTAGAGCTGGCCTCCTGGCCAAACTGAGCAATTGAGAGAGAAGGGCCTTGGTTAGGGAGGTGACCAAGAACCCGATGGTCATTCTGACAGAGCTCCAAAGTTCCTCTGTGGAGATGGGAGTACCTTCCAGAAGGACAACCATTTCTGCAGCACTCCACCAGGCCTTTATGGTAGAGTGGCCAGACAGTAGCCACTCCTCCGTAAAAGGCACATGAAAGCTCACTTGGAGTTTGCCAAAAGGCACATAAAGGACTCTCAGACCATGAGAAACAATATTCTCTGGTGTGATGAAACCGAGATTGAACTCTTTGGCCTGCATGCCAAGCGTCAGGTCTGGAGGAAATCTGGCACCATCGCTACGGTGAAGCATGGTGGTGGCAGCATCATGCTGTGGAGATGTTTTTCAGCTGCAGCGACTGGGAGACTAGTCAGGATCGAGGGAAAGATGAACTGAGCAAAGTACAGAGAGATCCTGAAAACCTCAGGCTGAGGCAAGGCTTTACACCACTTCAGCCGTGGTGTGAAGTCAAGGCGTTTCAAAACTTTCCGAATGCACTGTACTGTATGTCAACATGGGCTTTCGTAAGACACCGAGACTTCTGTAAAGCTACGGCTGCAGTAAACTCTCACCTTGTAATGTCCCAAATGAAAATGATTTACACACATTTGTAAAGACCAATCTTATATGATTATGGCCTAATTCCTATAAGGAAGCACACAACACGTGATTCTTGTACAATTCCTGTGTTTCTCACATATGTGACAATATACACTGTCAGACATATAGTTCTGTATAATGCTTGTGTATGAATGTGGTATACTTCCTATAAGACACTTATGTGATTCATAGAGACCCTTTCAAAGGTTCCATACGTTGTACGTACATTTTTCATACATTATTCATTATCCATACATTATTCATGCTATCGAATATCCCTGCATTACAGTGGGTGGGAGTTAGGTTGAGAAGTTATGCATTTTATAGTAAACGAGGCCTGTGATATTTCCATTGACATTTTGCCATGCTGACTGCAAATGCACACCCTGCTGTGTCATCATCTGCTCTCGCTTTTTTCTCATTTGATGACCCTAAGCGCAGAGCTTCTACTCCAGCCCTCGCTGCTCGAATCATCTGTGGACCACACGTCCTCTCCCTTGGCTAGTCTAATGACGAGCAACACATTGTATAAGTTGATTTTCAACATGGGAAGATAACTACTAATAGACTTGTGATTTTTTTTGATTTCATATGTACATTTTAAGTAATAGAAAGTACTGGTACCGCTAATCCTTTAGCTTTATCAGTTGAATATTTGCATTAGGTACATACTGTAGCTACTATGGGAAGTATTTTCTTTTTTGATTCATCTATTTTCATAAGCTAGCTTACAATAGCCAGAGCCATGTATTTCATTTTTCTAAATACAGTATTGCTAGGGGGCTGACCTAAGTGGACCAAGCTTGCAGAGTGTAAACAAAATGTGGGTAGATTCCTTGAATATGAAAAAGGCGCCACACAGCTTCCAGAAAACAGCTGCTTTCAAACTCAGGATTTCATGGTTAATTGCGGTTAGACAGTAATTCTGCTAATAGATTTTGCATGCATTAACTATACCGAGACATGTGCAGCCCAAACCCGGTAAGTTTAAAAAATACGTCAAATTAGCCAAAATTCCGAAACGTCTCTTTAATCTGCGTGAAAATTACACCAAAATCTAAACCCAGCATCACCAGGCATTGCCTCCTGCTTCACGTGCTCTGGCACATGTTTAGTTTTCATTCAACTGGGACTGCTTGGTATGAATGGTCACTTGCAGATAGAAGCTGTTGATTTATGAATGGTAGGGCAGAGACCACTTGATCCTCGCTGAGCCTTCTGAATTATTGGATTTATGTGGCTGTTTTAGTGTATCACTCGTGCTTATGTCAAAATACAATGTTCCCAGTTCTGTTTGGAGAACACAGTTCCTGTGTGTTTTGTGGAAACGTCAAAAGAGCAGAATATTTGAGAAGCAAGAAGAATGGGAATTGAATATTGAATGTCCTTTTAGATTCAGACCCATTAATCTACAGTATTTATTTCCTTTGGGAAGAAGAGATGCATGCGGCTGCCTCTCTGTTTTATACCATTAAACCTTCTACGGGTCATTTACTCAAAACACATACATTTTCCATTTCATACGGCAGCTATTAATCCGTCGCAATAACTCAGTATGAAATTACAATTAAATGGTTCAAAGAGGAAGACATAATGAGAGGAAAGCTCTTTGGTTGCACCCAGTGAATCTAGTTGACAATAGAATCCTAAATTAAAATAATTTATAGTATTTTATGTGAATCTATACCACTGTAATTTCCCCACAAATAGCATAGCGGAAAGATACATTTTCATACGGTGCAATACATCTCTTTTCCTGGTAATGTGCAGCTGTTCTATTTGCTCAGGTGTTGGTGACATCATGGAATAAATCCTGAGAAGTGGGTTCTGTGTGCAGACTTTGTGAAGGAGGGATTATGTTCTCACTTGCACGTACTATTGTGCTAGTTGCTATGATACCTGGAGACCGTACAGTATGTATGGGATCATAATTAGCTCCCCATGGTCCCTAAAATCAATTTGCAAGGAAAGCATATTTGTATGAGGCCAATAACATCGGGCCTATGCATTTATGTCCATAACATGGATAAAGCATAAGTGTGCCTGTGGTGTCGGTCTGCTGATCTGTCACACCACCTGCGTATCTGTCCTTTCCTTCTGTGGCACTTTTTCCCTTCAGTGAAGACCTCTAGTACGGAAGAAGTGATCAGCTCTGATTAGTTAAAAACACACACACACATACGTACACACATGCGCACACCCACACGCACATACGGACACACACACACACACAGACACACACACACACACACACACACACACACACACACACACACACACACACACACACACACACACACACACACACACACACACACACACACACACACAAACTAGGGTTGCAAAATTCCAGGACCTTTCAATAAATTCCCTTTCTTTTTCCAGAAAACCAGGGTATTTATTGAAAGTTCACAGAATTTTTGCAGCCTGACACACGACACACACAGAGGAAACACAACCCCCACCGCCTTGGGTGCAGTGTTCAGGATTCATGCTGAACCAAGCGGCGGGCTCTGCCTTGCTCAGTGAGAGGAGATGCTCGGTACCTTCAATCAGGAGCAAGCAGAGATGTCTTGTTGACATTTACACCCTCTGACACACAGCAGTGGAGGAGATGGTAAAGAGACACAGCTCCCAGTTCAAACACCACTGCTCTGTTATCTCTATTTAAAAATAAGAGCAGAGATGGCAATATTCCACATTCGTGGAGGCCAAATAAATGGTGAAATGAAATGGCCATGCAAAAGCTCTCCTGCCGCTAAAAAGTGCATCTGTGCAATTTATCCTATGGAAGCAGCTGGTCAATAGATAAAACCCATTATCTATTAGTTTGAGCTCTCTACTCAGTTTCCTTGTGAAAAGAAACACAATCTAGCGATCTGTCTTTCAGATGTTAAAAGAACTGTCCAGTGAAAATATCACTTTTAAAAGTTCATATTCTGTTAAATCATACCCAAATTATGTTGTATATTCCCTAAATAGGTGAAATGGCATTTCACAGTTTGCAGAAAATAGTCACTTTCAAATTTGCCAAAGTTCCAAAACATCTCTTTAATCTGTTTGAAAATGACACCAAGCTCTATTCCCTTCCCTTTATTTTCATTTGACTGGGATTGCTTGGTATTTGTGGCCAAAGCATTTACTTGCTTTGGTTTAAAAAATGCTTGCTATTTCCTCATAGAACATGATGTCATGTTAGCTCATTGGGTGAGCTGGCCAATCAGCGGTCTACTCGCATTCATATCTTTATGACTGGCATACACATACATGGCCCACACTGTTCTGTTGTTGGGGTAAGCCCACAACACTCCAACACAGAAAAGCAGCTTTTTAACATATTTAAATTATTTTTTTTCTGGAAGGAAAACTATTTCACTCATATTATTATTAATTGTAGGTAATATAATTAATGAAACACTGGACAGTTACTTAAAGCTTTGTTCCACTTTAAGCTTTGTTCCAACTTGCTTAATTAGCCTCTTGCAGATAGATGAGGATGAGCATGAATAATCGCAATTAGTGGAATCCACTTGTATAATTGCCCTTCTATTGAAGAGGAGTGTGTCTTTGGGAACTGGTAGGAAGTCAATTAGGGCTTCCTATGGGATGGGCACCTTGATCTAGCTGCAGTCCTACATCATTACATAGGTCTGCGTCCTAAATGGCACCCCGTTCCTTATGTAGTGCACTACCTTTGAGTAGTGCACTGCGTAGGGAATAGAGAGCCATTTGATGCACATTCATTCTGTATTGGGAAGAGTCAAAACAACTGTAATATTTCATACCCACATTACCAGAATACCGAGCAGTGCAGTGCATAGGGTAAAATACTCACCGGAATCAGTTCTTTCCGGGGATGTGTGGTTCAGTTTCTCTGTCGAGTCGCTGCTTCCTTCCTCAAGGACGTAATCAAAGTTTAGGATGAACAGCATCACTACGCCTTCCTCGTTCTTCACCGGGAGTATGTGAGTGTAGCACTGGAAGTCTGACCCTGGAAGAGAAATAGTAAACCTGCCATGTCTAAAAGGTGACGTACCTTATGCTCTCCTTCCATATTTGAGCTCCACTACAGTATAACTTGTAATCCGTGTTCTTGCATACGCCTGCTACTGAACCTGAGCAGGCACCTTTGTAATAATAATATAGCGCTGAGGGTTGGATACTTTCTAAAGCCCCGAGGAGAGAAACTATTACTTCGACATTATTATTATTATTCCAACTATGATTATTGGAATAATAATAATGTATTATTATTATTATTATTATTCCAACCATATTATTCCAACTATGCTGTTAGTGCAATTGATCATGTAATAAGATGTTGCTAACACCTCTTAGGGCTAAGTGTTCATCATGAATCCCCAAGCTATATGCTAGTAAGGCAGTTCGGGGATTCGACAGGGTCACTGATTGGCCAAGACGGCACTAGATAAGTAGCGTGCTTTATGCGATTAAAGGAACAGTGGTGAAACATGTTGCCCTCAGACTATCCTGCATTTGCAAAACATTGGCCTAGAATGCAGACATCTGAGGCACGTGGGAGCAGCAGGCTACAGCACACAAGTCAGGCCAGGGCTTTACAGTGTACACATAGAATGTGCCCAAATGGAACCTTATTCCCCTTACAGTGTACTGCTTTTGGCCAGGGCTCATAGGGTTCTGATAAAAAGCAGTGCACTAGGGAATAGGGTGTAATTTGGGACGCAAACATAAGACTGAAAGAACTACGCTTAGAACAGAGTCATACCAGACCTAGTGCTGCTGAGCTGCCTCCTTAAGTGAAGGAAGAATGTAATCGGGTCCTGTGTGTGGCTGGTGTAGAGAATCAGGCACAGGACAGCAGAAATGAGTAATCAACGTACTTTACTCAAAATACAAAAATACAAGGCAAATATACGAGCCCACAAATAACGGACCGGTGTACAAAGAACAGAGGGTTAAATAAAAACAGGTAATTGGGTGAGTGAATCCAGGTGTGTAAGACTAAGACAAAACAAATGGCAAATGAAAAGTGGATCGGCTGTGGCTAGAAGGCCGGTGACGTCGACCGCCGAACACCGCCCGAACAAGGAGAGGGACCGACTTCGGCGGAAGTCGTGACAAAGAATCCATTACCGAGAGCTCATCTGGGTACTGAATTGCACCTAATAACCTAAATAGTGTGCTACTTTTGACCAGAGCCCTATAATAATCCCTCCTTCACAAGAGCAACAGGTCAAAGCATTGCACTATATAGGGAATAGTTTAAAGTTTTAATGTCACGTGCAGAAATACAGTGAAATACCTTTCCTGCAAGCACCAGACCCAACAATGCATTTAGCTATATCAATGTAGCACTAAAGAATAGGGAATAGGGTGCAATTCAGTGGAGGCTGCTGATGGGAGTACAGCTCGTAATAATGGCTAGAATGCAGCGAATATAATGGCATCAAACACATGGAAACCATACTGTATGTTTGATGTTGATAGAGTTCCACCTGTTCTGCTCCAGCCATTACCATGTGCCCATCATCCCCAATTAAGGTGCCACCAACCTCCTGTGATGTCATTTCAGACACAGGGGTTGACTTTCTCCAGGCAGAATGGAGAAGAATAACAACTGACCACAAGCCAGTAAATGTGTGTTTTACGGAAACTGAATCAGTTAGGCTACAATACAATGTAGTATATGCAAAACATTGAATGCAACATTTAATCCAAGTTTAATAGTCTCAGCACTAAATCAGTATTACATTAGGTGATAGTTACTAATATTTTGTGCATGACTGTGATTGTTTGAATCTTTGAAATGTCACGCAAACCGCTAACAGCGCCCAGAATATCCTTACCAGAACTTAATCAGTCGAGAGAGTGTTAACAGATTGTTAATTATTTCAGCGCTACTGGAGACACTACAACAAAACAACAATAATTTGCAAGTCTGAATGCTTCACATGCATGCTGTAGCCGAGCCATGCTGTAATAATAGAGGAGGAAAAGGTTGACAGCACCATCAAGACCTTTTAAAGGGGCGCTGAACTCCATGATGTGGCCTCGTTCTTCGACTTGGTCTTAAAGAAATGCAGCAGCCATGACTGAAACTAAAATGAGAGTTGTCTCGGGGGGGTTAATGTGTGTGTGTGGGGGGTAATGTGTGTGTGTTCGCACGTGGCAAGCGTTTGTACATGCCCTCTGCCGAACGGTACACAACCCAATAAAAACTGTTACGGTACCGTTCATTCCTTAACATTTTGGACAATACTCATTTTTTTACAAAGATTATCATATGCACACTTTATAGTAAATTTATATCACTAGAATAAACGTTTCCGACTCATATCGATGCCACATAGGCTGTTTTTGAAAGATTGACTGTGCTCTTCCAGTTACCTCAAAACTCAACTGAATTCTACTGTGTTGAGTTATAACGCATATGCTAAAGCTGCACTGCTACCTAATTACCACCAACAAAAATGATGATACAGGAACTTTTTGAGTTGGTTCCTTAGGGTCCTCCAATCTATTTAGAGTCAGTACAATGTGAGGAGGAGCATGCCGGGGCCTTGGTAGGGCATCAATGTTAGGAAAATGTTATTACTTGCTTCAAAGGACACCAAACAAGCTTATCAGAATGGCATCGTAAACAAAAATACATACTGAAATGTTAAGGGTCCTTCCATATAGACAAGTATACACTATTATACTCATTTGTACGGCTATATAATTGGAATAGGAGGCATTCCTTATCAAAACATGTTTTTGTTCACAAGTTCACATTGTTGTTAGAGAATGGAAGGCCAGGACGTTGAGGGTGGTCTCCTGGGGTCTATATGCATGGTTTAAAAATGTATCCAGCCTTGTTTCAAGTTTGTATTTCACATGCACAAGTACCTGAAATTCCTTTCTTGCAGGCTTGAAACCCAACAATACAGGAATCCATATCAATTCAGTCCTAAAAATAACATAAAGTGGAACAAAAACAAACAAGAAAATAAATAAATAAGTAAGCTATATACAGGGTCAGATCCAATACCATATTTACAATGTGCAGGGATACTGGAGTGGTAGAGGTAGATATGCACTGTCACTGATGATGCAGAGTTATCTGGCTGCTAAATCTATCCACTCATTAGATTATGTTCAACTCATAATTTACCCTCCCTAATCTCCTAGGACCATAACCCTATATCCTCCACTACAAATATACTGTAATGCTATCAGCATTACCACTGAAGTGTAAGAAGCAGGTTCAGATTCATTCAATGTCATTCACAGTAGACATAAATAAATCCTTTCCTCAGTGGGACTCCATTTCTCCCGAAAGTCTCGCTGCCCTCATAAAACAAGCCACATATCCACTGCCCTTCTAGGAAGAACACCTGATGTGCAATAATAAGCAATAAAAAAAATGCCCATCCTTCCATATGCAAATGTCTCTGTCTCCCGCTGTCTACCAGCCGGGCTCACAAAGAACGCGCAACAAAGAACACACATTGCGCGTTCACAGGAGTCGGTCTCAGAGCGCTGGATCTCACACCACGCTGCCAGTCGCATTCATTAGCAGTAGCTGTCTGTCTGACAAAATATATCAATCTTTTGTTGGACTGCCTTCATATGTCAGGCTTTAATAGGATGCCTCCATGCATCACCAGCCCCCATGGAACAACCCTTCTGAAACAACATTTTATTTCCTAAACTGTGAATTACATGAATGTTTTCATTGAATGTTTTTATTTTATTTCAAAAAAGAAGACATTTAGCTGACACTTATCCAAAGCATCTGACGGTCAGGCTATTCAGCTTGAGGTAGCTACTGTAGGTAAGGCAACCACATATCACAATCATTGTAATTGTGGTGAATTGGTAATAAGTAAAGCCTTCAGATATTTAATCTGCTATCCGGTTATAACAAAATCCGGTGTATAAGTTTCACTCACCTCCTCTGATATCATACTGTTCATTGTCAGCGCTTTAAGATTCTCATTATAAAGGAAGATGCCAAAGGGAAGATTCGCAGGTATTAAACATTCATCGCTTTTAGTTAACAGCATTTAGGATTACCCGCAATTACATGACGAAAATAACACCTATTCATCTTCATCTTTCTCAGCAATAAATTATTCAGTGTATACACGGATCTTGTGTCTGTCAGTTGGCATACATTAATGTTGCACATTGCGTCACATTTTAAATCTGCGCAAAGAAACTAGCTACTGTGTGTGAGTACAGAATATGTTGCAGGAAAGAGGAGACCCATGCGGACCCAAGAGGGGGCCAGAACGGCAAATTCAGCGGAAATATGTTTGGGAATTGATTTACTAGATGGGAAAACAATACCTGGCTAAAAGGGTGAGCTATGGGGGTCCCTCCTCATCCTGTCATCTGCAGAAAGTCAGGTGTACAATAATTATTTCCACTGGGGGAAAATAAAGTAAATAAGGCCAATCATTTCCTACTTTCAGGAAATTATTCACACCTTTTTATAGTCATTAGGAAGGCAGACAGACTCTGGTGTGTTGATTGAATAGCGAATTCTCCAGTTAATTCCCTCTGCCAGTACACCGATCAAATCAGACTACATGAATTATTGTGGATAGTGGCTAGGATATAGAGTAGTATGTATGTGTGCCTCTCGGGTTGGTGGTAAATCTCCCTAAAAAGTACAGGAACATTTGGCTTAAGGTTTGAGAGGTGTTATTCAGTGCTATACATATTCCTAAACAATTGTGTCATTAGGCGTGTACACGGTTGTATTCACTAGGCACCACATGGAAGAGAATGGACTGAAACCCAGAGCATATCGGACTGCTTCTCTCTACCATATCATTACACCAGATCATTACAGCTAGCTCGCTGCAAACGAGTGGCTACTGTTAGCTAATGCCTCTGTCCTGAAGCAATCACCAGCTAGCCTTGAGCTAGCCTCGAGCTAGGCCCATGTACCAGCTAATTCTAGGGCTACAATACCTCCGTTGCCAATTGGCCTGGACCCTTTACTGTCGACACGGTGCCCCGCCGATCCATCATGACTGGACTGCCAATGTGATCGCCCGATGTGGTCTCAACAGGCTATTGTGTTACGATGTCGCCGAAGAACCAGCTACTTGCCCCGGCCCGCTAGCTTTTCAGAACGCTGTGTCCCCTGCTTGCCTAGCATAGTAGTAACTACCGAACAGCACCATGACTCACCTGTTGCTGCTCTTCTGACCCTATGATCACTCGGCTACACAGTTGATGCCCCCTGGACTGTTTCAATAACACGGTACCTAATTTTGTTTACCTGTCGGCCCCAGCCTCGAACTCAGGTCCTGCATGTACCTAACTGACCCGCTCTGCCCATTCACCACCATTTTCCCGTTGCTGCCTTAGCTCTCCTGATCAACACCTGTGATTGCTTTAGGCCTCTCTCTAATGTCAATATGCCTTGTCTACTGCTGCCTTGGCTAGTTTTTACTGTTTTACTTCACTGTAGAGCCCGCTCAACATGCCTCTTTCGTCCCACCCTATACACATGCGGAGACCCCACCTGGCTTAACTTGTCCTACCGGCGACGAAACCTCTCTCATCGTCACTCAACACCTAGGTTAACCTCCACTCCTATTCCCTAGGCGCTATCATTTGTTGACTTCTGTAACCACAAAAGCCTTGGTTTCATGCATGTTAACATCAGAAGCCTCCTCCCTAAGTTTGTTTTATTCACTGCTTTAGCACACTCTGCCAACCCTGATGTCCTAGCCGCGTCTGAATCCTGCCCCCCATTTATCTTCAGAGTTTGTACTGTTAGGTGACCTAAACTGGGATATGCTTAACAACACAGCCGTCCAACAATCTAAGCTATATGCCCTCAATCTCATACAAATTATCATGGAACCCACCAGGAACAACCCTCAATCAGTAAACACGGGCACCCTCATAGATATCACCCTGACCAAACTGCCCTCTAAATACACCTTTGCTGTCTTCAACCAGGATCTCAGCGATCACTGCCTCATTGCCTGTGTCCGTAATGGGTCCGTGGTCAAACGACCACCACTCATCACTGTCATATGCTCCCTAAAGCACTTCAGCAAGCAGGCCTTTCTAAGCGACCTGGCCCAGGTATCCTGGAACGATATTGACCTCATTCCATTGACCTCATTCACCCCCACGATATGCAACTTTTCAGGGAAGTTCGGAAGAAATATAAACAGGCAGTTAGGAAAGATAAGGCTAGCTTTTTCAAACAGAAATTTGAATCCTGTAGTGCAAACTCCAATAAGTTCTGGAACACTGTAAAGTCCATGGAGAATAAGAGCCCCCTCCTCCCTTTTCAAAGGGGGTGACACTCCAGACCCAAACTGTTACAGACCTAAATCTATCTTACCCTGCCTTTCTATAGTCTTCGAAAGCCAAGTTAACAAACAGATCACTGACCATTTCGAATCCCACCTTACCTTCTCTCTATGCAATCTGGTTTCGGAGCCGGTCATGGGTGCACCTAAGCCTCGCTTAAAGTCCTGAATGATATCATAACCGCCATTGATAAAAGACAATACTGTGCAGCCGTATTTATCGTCCTGGCCAAGGCGTTTGACTCTGTCAATCACTGCATTCTTATTGGCAGACTCAACAGCATTGGTTTCTCAAATGACTGCCTCGCCTGGTTCACCAACTACTTCTCTGATAGAGTACAGTGTGTCAAATCGAAGGGCCTGTTGTCCGGACCTCTGGCAGTCTCTATGGGGGTGCCACAGGGTTCAATTCTCGGGCAGACTCTTTTCTCTGTATACATCAATGATTTCGCTCTTGCTGCTGGTGATTCTCTAATCCACCTCGACACAGACGACACCATTCTGTATACGTCTGTCCCATCTTTCGACACTGTGTTAACAAACCTCCAGAGGAGCTTCAATGCCATACAACACCCATTCTGTGGCCTCCAACTGCGCTTAAATGCAAACAAAACTAAATGCATGCTCTTCAACCGATCGCTACCAGCACCTGCCCGCCTGTCCAGTATCACTACTCTGGACGGTTCTGACATAGAATATGTGGACAACTACAAATATCTTGGTGTCTGGTTAGACTGAAAACTCTCCTTCCAGACTCACATTAATTGTAAGCATCTCCAATCCAAAACTAAATCCAGAATCAGCTTCCTATTTTGCAAACAAAGCCTCCTTCACTCATGTTGCCACCCTCGTAAAACTGACTATCCTACCGATCCTTGACATCGGCGATGTCATTTACAAAATAGCCTCCAACACTCTACTCAGCAAATTGGATGTAGTCTATCACAGTGCCTTCCACTTTGTCACCAAAGCCCCATATACTACCCACCACTGCAACCTGTATGCTCTCGTTGGCTGGCCCTCGCTTCATATTCATCGCCAAAACAACTGGCTCCAGGTCATCTATAAGTCTTTGCTAGGTAAAGCCCCGCCTTATCTCAGTTCACTGGTCACCATAGCATCACCCAGCCATAGCACGTACTCCAGTAGGTATATTTCACTGGTCACCCCCAAAGCCGACTCCTCCTTTGGCCACCTTTCCTTCTGGTTCTCTGCTGCCAATGACTGGAATGAATTGCAAAAATCACTTAAGCTGGAGTCTTATATCTCCCTCACTAACTTTAAGCATCAGCTGTCAGAGCAGCTTACCGATCATTGCACCTGTACATAACCCATCTGTAAATAGCCCACCCAAATACTTCATCCCCATGTTGTTATTACTTTTTTTTCTCCTTTGCACCCCAGTATCTCGACTTGCACATTCATCTTCTGCACATCTATCACTCCAGTGTTCAATTGCTAAATTTTAATTATTTTGCCACTATGGCCTATTTATTGCCTTACCTCCCTAATCTTACTACATTTGCACACACTGTATATATACTTTTCTATTGTGTTATTGGCTGTATGTTTGTTTATCCCATGTGTAACTCTGTGTTGTTTGTGTCGCACTGCTTTGCTCTATCTAGGCCAGGTCACAGTTGTAAATGAGAACTTGTTCTCAACTGGCCTACCTAAAGGTGAAATAAAACAATTTAATTAAAAAAACAAAACAAGGAGGGACTAAGTGAACTTGTCTAATAAGAAACCGTGGTTTTCATTTTTCAGTGCGAAACGTTTTGCTATTATGTGCACTACTGAATATGACCGAGTTACCAGCTCCCCTCTCTGAGTTGTAGATCATTCACAGGTAGGTTGGGTCATTGAAACTGGCAGGTCCAGGATAATACAACGTGTTGATAGTGTAAATTAGTTTCTCTACCAGTGATTGGATGTCTATCATTATCAATTCCAGTCGGTGGTGTAAGGGTTTTCATCTGGTGAAGGAGAAACTGACCAAAATGCAGCGTGGTGGTTATTCATGTTCTCTAATAAAAGGAACTAGACATGAAATAACTAACAAAACAATGAACGAACGAACGAACGAACGAACGAACGAACGAACACCTAAACAGTCCTATCTGGTGCAGACACAGAGACAGGAACAATCACCCACAAACACACAGTGAAACCCAGGCTACCTAAATATGGTTCTCAATCAGAGACAATGACTAACACCTGCCTCTGATTGAGAACCATATCAGGCCAGACATAGAAATAGACAAACAAGACATCCAACATAGAATGCCCACTCAGATCACACCCTGACCAACCAAAACATAGAAACATACAAAGCAAACTATGGTCAGGGTGTGACAGGTGGGTTCAAGTTTCCCTTCAAGTGTCATTCTACGAGATCTAGGATCGCCCTCACCGCCTAAGGTGCTCTCTCAGCACCCCAACATGATCCTTGTCTTCAGACCCCACACTCACAGATAGTCAAATTGAGATTTCTAGCTCTTTACCTTGGTCAGATACCAGGCCACAGAGGAATGCAAATCTTAGTGATCCCGTTGCCTTTCAGGATAATGCATCCATCATGGAAAAAGCTTTTATCAAGCTGACTATGAATGCATGAGGTCAGCGGGCAAAGCAATTGTGTAATTAAGAGGATGTACTTTGTAATTGAAAGATTTGACAGTCTTATAATTTCAAATTTCCCCAATAGTCAGCAAAGGCACAAGTTGAGAAGGGATATCACGTCTTCATTTTCTTAATATTCATCTTGTTGACAATAATAAGTGAAGTCAAAATTGATAGAGGCTAGAACTATCTGAATTACACAACCATTTTATCTCTGCTATTGAAAACGAAATGTTAGTCAAAAAGAAATGTGAGATAATGTCTCGATGCTTTTTATAGTGGAGATCAAGTTTATAAAGTGCCTGGCTTGGCTGATGAGACAGTGGATTGCGCAGTCAGATGGAACAGATTAAATAGGCATTTTAACTAGATTATATTTCCACCATCAATAATTCAAAACATATATGCTAATTGAGCCATTATTGCCAAAGGTCTACCGCTGTGTGGTGGTGCTCTTCGTCTTTTATTTAATTAATTAATTTTACCTTTATTTTATCAGGGAGTCATACTGAGACCAAGGTCTCTTTTACAGATGAGCCCTGAATTTCGTAAGTGACAGAAAATACAAAATGCAAGCAGAAAGTCACGGTCATAAACATTTTGATAAACACATTCTTCAGAAAAAAAGATCTTCAATCAGCTTTGTAAATTGGCATAGAGGCACCAAGACATTACATTTAAGAACATTTTGAAGATTGTTCCACAAATAAGGTGCAAAAAAACTAAAAGATAGAGACCTAGAGAACAAAGGAATTTCCTGAGTTAGCCATCCCTGAGACCGGGTGTGGTAACACAAATGTCTAAAGTTTAGTAATGATGTTAGGTACAGTCTGACTTTTGTAAAATAGCTTTCTTTATAAATGAAAAAATAACAATGTATCAACCTATGTGACATCCAAGAGGGCCAACCATCTTTCTGATAGAGAATGCAGTGATGAGTACTAAAATTGTCGCCCGTAACAAAGCGGGGTGCACTATGATAAACTGCATTTAACGGATTTAATGAAGTGGCAGCTACGTTCATATAGATGATGTTGCCATAGTCTAGGACTGATAGGAACGTCGACTGAATAATCTGCTTTCTACTATTTAGAGAGGCAGGATCTACTTTGACAGAAGAAGCCCATTATTATTCTCAGCTTCTCTACTAACTCATCAATATACTTTAAAAAAACAACAGTTTTCATCTATTCAGATGCCCTGATACTTCGAAGTAGGGACACGATCAATATGGACACCATCCAAAGTACATAAGATTAAATCATCAGAATTATTTTTATGTGCTCTAGAGAACAACATATGCTTAGTTTTACCTGCGTTCAATACTCATTTCAGGTAAATAAAGTTTTTCTGCAATACAATGAAGGCAGACTAGTTGAGATAGAGCCTTGTCAACTGTGGGGGCAATAGCATATACAACAGCATCATCGGCATACAAGTGCATGTTGCAATTCTTTACAGACAAGTCAATATTTTGTATGTAAACAGTCAAGAATACAGATGACCTGGCCTCCACAATCACCCGACCTCAACCCAATTGAGATGGTTTTGGATGAGTTGGACCGCAGAGTGAAGGAAAAGCAGTTAAAAAAGTGCTCAGCATATGTGGGAACTCCTTCAAGACTGTTGGAAAAGAATTCCAGGTGAAGCTGATTGAGAGAATGCCAAGCATATACAAATCTGTCATCACGGCAAACAAGTGGCTACTGTGAAGAATAGAAAATATATTTTGATTTGTTTCACACTTTTTTGGTTACTACATTTAAAAAATAATGTTTTACCTTTATTTAACTAGGCAAGTCAGTTAAGAACAAATTCTTATTTTCAATGACGGCCTAGGAACAGTGGGTTAACTGCCTGTTCAGGGGCAGAACGACAGATTTGTACCTTGTCAGGTCGGGGATTTGAACTTGCAACCTTCCGGTTACATGATTCCATGTGTTATTTCATATTTTTGATGTCTTCACTATTATTCTACTATGTATAAAATAGTAAAAATAAAGAAAATCCCTTGAATGAGTAGGTATGTCCTAACCTATGACTGGTACTGTATATGGCCCCTCCTTCCTATTTTTGTAACCTGTCACATCTAAATACATTATAATAATTTACTTCATTGTCTTTATCAGAGATATAACCATTTAACAATGTTTCTGAGAGAGCCATGATGTCAGGACACGAGTCCTGTACCCAAATGTCAATTGTGTCCATTCTTTTGATCATACTTCACACATTTAGGTGCATTAGGCCAAGCCTCCTACAATATTTAAAGTCAGGGGGGTTAATTAGCTCATTCCCATAAGAGCTAACAGACATAGGGTCATCTGCAGCTACTTGTTCAGTAAGCTGAGACTTTGCCAAGGTCCCTGGTCACCCACGTGAGAGCAGAGCAGACTGAGCATTTGACAGACATCCCTCAAGTCGCTGGATGCAGGGGCTGGGGCGGGAACTGGGAGAGCAGAGCAGTCCACCCGGATGAAGCTCCATCCAAAGGAGTGGAGCTGCTGCAGGGGACCGGTGGGGCTGCCAATACCCTGTTCTGGGTGTGGACAGGAAACCTTGGTGTGGCTCCTGTTGCAGGGTTGGGGCTGCCATTGGGGATAGGAGTGTTCCAGGCTTGTACTGAGAATGGGAGTAGGGAGAGTAACCAAAACTAGCCTGGGAGGGAGGTTGTGGGGGGAATTGAAGGGGGTGGAACGCAGTATGGCAAACTCTCAGTATATGTAGGCTGACGATGTAAATGATACATGGGCTGGGTCTGGTTGAGCTGTGCTGAGGCTGGCCTGTTCTGTTGAGCTGTGCTGAGGCGGGCCTGTTCTGGTTGAGCTGTGCTGAGGCAGGCCTGGTCTGGTTGAGCTGTGCTGAGGCGGGCCTGTTCTGGTTGAGCTGTGCTGAGGCGGGCCTGTTCTGGTTGAGCTGTGCTGAGGCGGGCCTGTTCTGGTTGAGCTGTGCTGAGGCGGGCCTGGTCTGGTTGAGCTGTGCTGAGGCGGGCCTGTTCTGGTTGAGCTGTGCTGAGGCTGGCCTGTTCTGTTGAGCTGTGCTGAGGTGGGCCGGGTGTGGTGAAGCTGTGCTGAGGAGGGCCTGTTTGTTGAGCTGTGCTGAGGCGGGCCTGTTCTGGTTGAGCTGTGCTGAGGCGGGCCTGTTCTGGTTGAGCTGTGCTGAGGCAGGCCTGGTCTGGTTGAGCTGTGCTGAGGCGGGCCTGTTCTGGTTGAGCTGTGCTGAGGCGGGCCTGTTCTGGTTGAGCTGTGCTGAGGCGGGCCTGTTCTGGTTGAGCTGTGCTGAGGCGGGCCTGGTCTGGTTGAGCTGTGCTGAGGCGGGCCTGTTCTGGTTGAGCTGTGCTGAGGCGGGCCTGTTCTGGTTGAGCTGTGCTGAGGCGGGCCTGTTCTGGTTGAGCTGTGCTGAGGCGGGCCTGGTCTGGTTGAGCTGTGCTGAGGCAGCCTGGTCTGGTAGATTTGTGCTGATGCAGGCCGGGACTGGTTGAGCTGTACTGAGGTGGGCCGGGTGTGGTAAAGCCATGATGAGGCAAGCCTGGTCTGGTAGAGCTCTGCTGTGATGGGCTGTGTCTGGTAGAGCTGTGTTGAGGCGGGCCTGGTCTGGTAGAGCTGTGCCGAGGCAAGCCTGGTCTAGTAGCATGGGAGGGAGGTTGTAGGGGGAATTGAAGAGGGTGGTGTGGAGGGCAGTGTGGAGGGCAGTGTGGCTGGCAATGCTCCTAACTCTGCATATGGCCTCTTTGACTGCGTCTCCTGGGGGAGAAGAGGTTGATGGTGGTGTGGGGGACAGTGTTGCTGGCTGTTCTCCATTCTGTATAGCAACACCGGATCCAGGTCTAAAGGAGTGTCTGATTTGTCTCAGGGAGTTGGTGGCTGGTCTGTGGCTTCTGTGGGTGAGGTGGACTGGCCACCCAGATCAGAATCCTTTAACGTCCTTGCGAAAGATGGGAACAGGTGTGTATTGTCATAAAGACAGTCTAGGCTGAGGGTGGGATGGTGGACCAGGTGTACGTTGGGCCATAGCACACATTCCTGACAGAGGCTAGATTTTACCTTCTGGAGGATGGCAGGATGGAAATCTCTCATCTGGAGTGGGGATATATTACAATCTCCGCATGGGGGAAGATGGTCCTCTCTATCAGTGCCCTGGGTGTTGTCACCCTCTCTTGTTGGGCACGCATGTCATTGGTCCCTGTGTGAATGATGATATGGCTGGAGGAGCCAAGCTGGGCCACAGTCAAGAGCTCCAAAGCTCTCTCTCTACTTAACTCCATTGGAGTCCATCATTAATATAATGTCTGGTTTCTCATCAGGTCTGTGGAGGACGGCAGGAGTGATGGGAGTAATTACAGGCCATGAGATGGGGATGGAGGAGGTCAGCTGGGTTGGTGCATTGGTTGGTGGGGTTGGTTGGTGGATTCCAATTCAGCTTTTGGCTTGGTTCTAGGTTTTTGTGGGCCTTTGTAGAGTGGATGGTGGTGGCTGGGAAATTCCTGCCTTAGCTCATGTAGCTCCTTCTGCAGGTCCTGCATGTAGCTGGTGTTGACTGTACCGGACAGTTCCTCTCTAAGTCTGCCCACTTCCATCCTGAGAGTCTGGTTGTCCTCCTCAACATTCTTCACTGCACACTGCAGTTCCCGGATCTCCTCCCTATGCTGACGCACCAGGCTGATCTCCTCTAATAGATGCTGTGGTACTGCAGGTGTCACGTGTGAGAGGCATACTCGGGGCTGAGTCTGCTGCAGGCGAGGGAGAGAGAGGGACCCTAGGGATTACATACTGGGGCACAGATGGAGTGGAGCATGTTGTAGGTAGTGGCAGTGAAGAGGTTTTAAGTTCAGCAACAAGAGGTTTTGTTTGGTCGAAGTTGGGGACAAATTGATCCAGACTGGCCTCTGAACCTTGAACATCACAGTGCCGTTATAATAAATATTAATGTTATATTTGGAGGTGGAATCAATGTAGAGTTGTTTATTGTTCTGTTTTCTGACATTTTAAGTTCATTATTGGTATTTTGGAGAGCTGTGTGCCAAGCATTAGGATCATCTGTGTACTGGTGAACAGAAGGTCTCCTTCTATTTTCTTCCCTCTGAGTTCCTTTGAGTCTCTGGGGATTCTCTTAGAAAAACATTTTTTTTTCATTTTTTTCTTTCATGACTCACTTGTAACATTTTCGTGTAGAAATTACAAGATTAATTTATAATACTGTTATTACATCAAATGGTTGTTTTATGCAACAGAATCGGGTTCTTAGAACTCTATTGTGTCTGTGTGAACTGAGAGGAGCTTCTGAGATTTAACTCTAGCAACTGATTGATAATGGTCTTGTCTCTCAGAGCCCGCATTCCAGAGAATGAGTGGGTGTTTGTGTACTGGGAGGTACCAGGGTGGAGGTGACTCGAGTATGGATAATGATGAGGGAAACCTTGTTTTGGGGTCCAGACTGTGGTTTCCACACAATGAGAACAGTCTTTACAGCAGATACGGTGTCTGCTGTGAATTATTAATTTCTTAATTCCTAATCTTGTGACCAATTCCACACATCTGTTGTTTGTCATGTGGACTAAGGGGGTGTATCTTTTCTCTAAAATAACTTTGTATCCTTTGTGTCGGGGCTCTCAACCCAACAGTCTCCATGTTGGTTCAACCGGTCATCGTTATTACTCTATCCCTTCCATATTAATACATTTTGAACAAAAGTATTATCCTGATTGGTGATTGACCTTGTCTCTCCTCATTATTGATTAGAATGTCAACAACCCATTTTCAGGACACGTGATGGCAAGGCCTCTGAAACAATGCTTAGAGAATGAGTCAATCTTCATCCCCCTTTTGACCTCTTTAAACAATGCACTAAGGTCTAGAACGATGTGCTTGTGCCTCTTGATGAAAGCACTTATTGAAATAACGCACCTATAGAGATAAATGCACTGTTTAAACAATGCACTTGTATGAATAATACAAATAAAGATGTTAAATGTGTTTTTCAATGAAACAACACGTTACACATAAATGAAGATACCCTCTCCATGTTTAGGATCTTCCCACCTCATTTTCAAGTGTTCTTTTGCTTGTTTGTTTGATCGTCTGAATGCTTGTTTTCTTATCAAGGCCTGAAATGTCCTCCAGAATTCCCTCAGAAATCCTTACTCTTTCGCCCTGTGTTGGTTTTGTGTTTGTTTGTCTATGTCCTAACTCTTCTTGTTGTCCTTGTTGGGTTTATAGTCCACCCCGTTACCATTCATTCCTTGCGTTGCCTGACGATTCAGCAGATGACCCTTGCAAGAACCAAGCCGATCAATCTCTCAAAACTATTTCCACAAAAGAAAAGCATCTTCCAATTCCTCTTGATGTGCAGAACACAGCAATCAACAATAAAAAACTAAACTGTTCACGTATAATAAAATCATTTGACAAACAATTGATATTTAAGGAGGAGCTCTTCTTAAGTGCTGTTGCTCATGGAAGTGGTCAACAAAAGCCTTGAAGTACATCTCTGTAAATAAGCATTTTTATCTGCAAGAAAAGTCTGTAAGCGTCCAGAAGAGTGAAATTAGGACAGTGTTATATGTAGAACTTCATGTCCATCTCTTAAATAAATTATCTTTAGTGCTCCCACTAGATAGGGTGTTTATGCTACATTATAATGAAAACAAAATTGATGTAGGCGTACACGTTTTGTCATTTTGTTTCAGCAGACTCTGGTGAAATTGGCATGGTAGCTTGTCCAATGAGGGAGAAGCATTCTCATATTACATATTTTTAACACTGATCTTCAAAAACAAAAATGTTATGAATCACAACATTAAGACATAGAAACAACCGTTCTAGATGGTGTAAGCTATACGTGACACTCTCCATGGTTATCTTGCTAATACACTGTGACATGGTTGTTACATGGCTGTGTTGCTGAGGCCATTCACAACTGCACTGACGCATAGCCAATTAAGAGGGGAATATGTAAGGGGAGGGGAGGGAAGGCGTGCTAACCTTTTGTTTGGAGTCTCTTGGCTATGTGGCCATATCTCGCCTCAGTGAGACTGCTCCAAGCTAGTCATCGTAGCTTACTTTAATCTTTCATCAGTGTCTTCCAATACTGTGGAAGCTAGATAGATGATATTTGTAATCCAGTGGACTGGAATGGCTAATCAGCTGGCAAAAGCTCACTGGAAGCTAAAACAGATGATTTTGTGACCATTGGATTGGATTCAACAATGTCCCCTTGAGATAGAGATAGGAATTCATATGTGGATATGTAGGGTGACTAGGCAAGGATTTTGTCCTTGATATGCTGTCCAATACTCCATCTGCCACCAATTCAGTGTTGATCAGCTATTTCTCAGATGATAATTACATCAAGCCGGTCTAGAACAGGATTTATATCTTTGGAGAATAAACCAAGGTTGATTTATTGAACAAATCTACCACAAAATGAATTCTATGTTTTTTTTAACATTCTATTTTCGATCTCCATTTCTAGTTTGTTCTCACAGAGAAGTCTTTATGTAGTTGCCTGGAGATGCTAATACAACAGACTGGAGGAAGCTGCACTACTGTTACCTGATCTCAAATTAAAACCTGATCTGTTTTCATTTCATGTTTTAATCATTACTCTGATAGACTGGCTTCCATCTGCTAAACGCCTGACTCTGACGAGGGGAAAACACTCAATGCATTTTGAGACATACTGGGAGAAACCAAAGAGGCAATGATCAATAAAAAATGCATGTGCCTCCTTTTGACCGCAGCCATCCTGGTCTCCTGCAGCATCCGAATGTGGTTGTGGAGGATGTGGAGTCTGACCAAATCATGGGCTGGTGCCACCAACTGTAAAGATTAGTGGCAGCAAGGGTACCAAGGGGAAATGTTAATCTGGAGCCCTGAAATAGTAATTAACACTTAGGTTAGGTGTTGATTCAGGGGAACACATATGCCAAGAACTCATTTGCAAGATAGGCTAAGTTGTTAGCTTGGCTTTTATAACGTATAAGGCGTAAGCAGACAGACAGACAGAAACCAAAAGAAGCACAATGACAGCAGTGTCTAAGTAGGGTGTGTAGGGTCAGGATGTGGGCTGATGTTGTCACGAATATTACCGACGGTGGCTCCCCTTCTGGTTCAGGTGGCGCTTGGCGGTCGTCGTCGGCCGGTCTACTAGCTGCCACCGATCCTTTGTTCTGTGTTCGTTTGGTTTTGTCGAATTGGTGTCACCTGTTCCTTGTTTGGATGTTAGGGTGGGGTTATTTAAGTTCATTTAGCCCGCTTCTGTTTGTGCGGGCTTGTTCATTCTGTATGTGTTAGAGTGGTTAGTGTTTTCATCGGGTTTTCTCGCTGTCCTTATATTTCACGTTAGGGTACATTTTTGTTTTGTAGTTATACCAGGTTCGGTGTTGGCGCATCCGGACCCTTCTTTGGCGTTCATAGTAGAGGTGGACGCATCCGAGGCTGGGGTTGGAGCAGTGCTCTCACAGCGCTCGGGTACGCCACCGAAGCTCCGCCCCTATGCTTTTTTACCCGAAGAAGCTCGGGCCAGCGGAGTGGAATTATGATATGGGGGACAGGGAGTTGTTGGCTATGGTTAAGGCTCTGAAGGTATGGAGACACTGGCTTGAGGGGGCTAAGCACCCTTTCCTCATCTGGACTGACCCCCGTAACCTGGAGTATATCCGATCAGCTAGGAGACTGAATCCTCGTCAGGCAAGGTGGGCCATGTATTTCACCAGATTTCATTTTACAATCTCGTATCGACCAGGTTCCCTCAACACTAAGGCTGACGCGCTGTCCCGCCTCTATGACACTGAGGACCGGTCCATCGATCCTACTCCCATCATTCCGGCGGCTAAGCTGGTGGCACCAGTAGTATGGGAGGTGGACGCGGACATCGAGCGGGCCCTAAGGGAGGAACCTGCTCCTCCACAGTGTCCGGAGTGTCGTAAGTACGTGCCGCTCGCTGTTCGTGATCAATTGATTCGATGGGCTCATAGTCTACCCTCGTCGGGTCACCCGGGTATTTCGAGGACAGCGCGAGGTCTTAGGGGGAAGTACTGGTGGCCCACCTTGTTGAGGGATGTGCGATTCTATCTCTCTTCCTGTTCGGTGTGCGCCCAGAGTAAGGCTCCTAGGCACCTGCCATGAGGGAAGTTACAACTCCTCCCCGTTCCACAACGGCCGTGGACCCATCTATCGGTGGATTTTCTTACCGACCTTCCCCCCTCTCAGGGGAACACTACGATCCTGGTTGTTGTGGATCGGTTCTCTAAGTCCTGCCGTCTTATCCCGTTGCCCGGTCTCCCTACGGCCCTGCAGACTGCGGAGGCTCTTTTCACCCATGTCTTCCGGCACTACGGGGTGCCGAGGATATTGTTTCTGATCGGGGTCCCCAGTTTACCTCCCGTGTGTGGAAGGCATTTATGGAACGTCTGGGGGTCTCGGTCAGCCTGACCTCAGGGTATCACCCGGAGAGTAATGGGCAAGTGGAGAGAGTGAACCAGGAGGTGGGTAGGTTTCTGTGGTCGTATTGCCGGGACCGGCCAGGGAAGTGTGCGAGATACATCCCCTGGGCAGAAATGGCCCAGAACTCACTAAGCCACTCCTCTACCAACATGTCACCATTTGAGTGTGTGTTGGGGTACCAGCCGGTCCTGGCACCATGGTATCAGAGCCAGACTGAGGCTCCTGCGGTGGAGGAGTGGGTGCAGCGCTCTAAGGAGACCTGGGGGCCTCCCAGGAGTCATTACGCCAGGCGAGTGGACTGCAGAAGAAGATCGCTGACCGTCACCGCAGTGAGGCCCCCGTGTTTGCACCGGGGGACAGAGTCTGGCTCTCGACCCGAAACCTGCCCCTCCGCTTGCCCTGCCGGAAGCTGGGTCCGCAGTGTATAGGGCCATTTAAAGTCCTGAGGAGAATAAACAAGGTTTGTTATCGATTATTACTTCCTTCGTATTATCGCATTAACCCCACGTTTCATGTGTCTCTCCTCAGGCCGGTGGTAGCTGGTCCCATGCAGGGAGGTGAGGTTCTGGAGGTCCCTCCGCCCCCTCTGGACATCGAGGGGTCCCCGGCGTACACGATACGAGCTATTCTGGACTCAAGACGCCGGGTGAGGGGCCTGCAGTACCTTGTTGACTGGGAGGGGTACGGTCCGGAGGAGAGGTGCTGGGTCCCGGTGGGGGATATTCTGGATCCATCTATGTTGAGAGAGTCCCATCGCCTCCATCCGGATCGCCCTGCGCCTCGGCCCCCAGGTCGTCCCCGAGGCCGGCGTCGGCGCGCTGCAGGAGCTGCGTGTCGGGGGGGGTACTGTCACGAATATTACCGACGGTGGCTCCCCTTCAGGTGGCGCTCGGCGGTCGTCGTCGCCGGTCTACTAGCTGCCACCGATCCTTTGTTCTGTGTTCGTTTGGTCTTGTCTAATTGGTTTCACCTGTTCCTTGTTTGGTTGTTAGGGTGGGGTTATTTAAGTTTGTTTAGCCCGCTTCTGTTTGTGCGGGCTTGTTCATTCTGTATGTGTTAGAGTGGTTAGTGTCTTCATCGGGTTTTCTCGCTGTCCTTATATTTCACGTTAGGGTACATTTTTGTTTTGTAGTTATACCAGGTTTGGTATACTATTTTGTTCCTGTGATTATTTTGGACATTAAAGCGTGAGTTTTTCCGCATCCTTTGCTCTCTGCGCCTGACTCCACACCTATTCACTCATTGAGCATTATAGATGTGGATAAAATGCCGGTGGCGAATTCTTGTCCCAGTCCGCCCCTGGGGAGGGAGACGTCCCTTCAGCTCCTCAAGGAGTTGAAGGAGTCTCCTTTGAAATCAGGCACCCACACACGTACCTCAGCAGCACGGCTAGCTAAGCTGGGACTGTTCCCATTATCCATTTAACTCCACCACACTGCTCAGTGTCAGCTTCCCTTTGTTCACACTCATTCAGTTACTAAGTATTATTACACCCCTCGGAATAGGATCGTTTTTTGCAAAGCCCCCGCAAAGGAAGACATTTACCTTATTGATTAGGAATCTTCAATGAGAGCGAAGACATTGTGATTGTGGATGTATCTCCTTTCACAATCATTTACTATTCAACACCTAGATAATAGATCCAATTGCCCTGTGGTGAAGCTTTTGGCCGTGTACCTCACTGTGGTCTTCATTGTCCTTCTGCCTTAATTTCTAAGCACAAACATAAGCAACTGAACTTTTCTGCTTTCTTCAGGTCAAAGAGCTGGAGATGTGTGGCTGATGACGATGTCACTGGGCTTTCTTAACCACTTGACGGTGCATTTCAAGATCCGCCAGAGTGGGACAATGATAGTAGGACAACCAAAAGAGATGCTTGACTATTCCCATCCACGGTTTTATGTTAACAATTCTGCATGCCTATGATTCATTTGATAGTGCTTCCCGTTACACAGTAAGGGTGAGTAAGAGCAAGGGAGAGAGCACCTGAGGTCTAACACCACCGAGTTGTGAGTCATATGATTTAATATTGATTAGACACACACATCCTCTATTTCCTCTGCCGGGACCTACCGCCTATTCATCCTTATGCTCAACTATTTTTTGTATGCTGTCAACACTGTCTCGCCCCTTCTTGTGTCTAATGTAATTTACACGAGATGAAATGGGATAAGCTTTTACAAAATGACCCACTCAAAAAAATATCATTGGTTTGCAGGGGTTCTGATAGCTCAGAATGGGGTCAAACTAGGAGACACCAAACACAGCCACTTTACAGTCCATCAGCTTTCATTCATAGGAAGTGAACTTGTGTCGATAGGGCCATTGCTCTCAAGGATGTCATGACGCTTGCAATATGCGTTCCCATCTACAGGAGCCTGTGGATTGTGTCCTTCCATAGCGCAATAATGCATTTACGCTGTAAGCTGCTCACTCCTATTCACAGCAGTGCCATCCTCAACATGTTTATTCATGAGCTCCGCGGCTCACTCTAGACTCCTCAGAGGAGCATTGAGAGTCATGTCTCGAGGCACAGGAGGGAGGGTGGGAGAGCAAGTGTAATGATTCCATTTGAATGTGTCTTATGGCTTTTACTCTGCTCCCATTCCTTATTAACCATGATCGACACATTGAGTTAATACAGAACTGCACAGTGACTGAAGTGCCTTTAAAACCCCGCTCTCCACAGTGGTACATTTTCAAAGAGCCCCCTGGGGTATTTTGTGTAATTCTCTTTCTCCAGGATTCAAAAAATACATTTTCAACTTACTAGAGGAGCATCTGGCTCTGATTTTCACGTGATTAGCAGAAATCTGCCTAGGCTGATGACTGCTGCTTCAGGAAGATAAAAAATGGAACTATCTGGATCTTCCTGTACATCTCCAGTCCGTTTAGGGAGCTGCAAAGCGCCAAGGCAAATGTTTCATTATGTACACAGTATAGTTAACCACATAAGAGAAGAAAATGACATTCACATTTGAGTCATTTAGCAGATGCTCTTATCCAGAGCGACTTACAGTAGCAATTAGGGTTAAGTGCCTTGCTCAAGGGCACATCGACAATTTAATCACCTAGACGGCTCAGAGATTGGAACCAGCAATTTTTGGTTTACTGGCCCAACACTCAACTGCTAGGCTACCGGCTGTGAGCCAAGGCACAAACAAAATTCAACCTGACTTCCTGTCGTCATATACTATACCCCGAAAAGGGGTGCGACATCACATTGACTTGGAGAGGGTATTATACTGACCAAAAAGCACTCTGCCTGAAGATGATATTAGTGGCATTACATGTGTAGATGTGTCATTGAGCGTCAACTTCATTTTAATTCAATGTGACTTCACAGAGGGCGGCAGTACTGCTGCCTGCACTGAAAACAGTTCATATCATGTCTAGGGTTTAGCTAAAAAAGCACTCCACCCATGTGGAACACAGTGGCCCAAGGAAATGGAAGCCAAAGAGGACTCAAGGTCCTCACGAGAACGGTCAAACAGGGCTAGAAGAGGAAAACAACATCTGCTTTTGGAGTGAAAAATGAGATGTATTTTGGTTTTGTTTTGCCAGAGGAGTCAAGGACCTGGAACATATGACGGAATAACAATGCCTCATAGACATACTGTACAGTTACGGCAACTCCTTGTCCTTGTATTTGTGTGGTTAATGAGTAAGGCCCAGAGTTTTTTCAGGTCAGTTCATGTGGTCAGGAAAAAACATAGAATTAGGAAATAGAATAGTAATTTAATAGGATCTCTGTGGGAAAAACTCTGAACCGACAGTTAAATCCAATTTGTGTAGGAAACAAATTGAAAGGAAAATAGAAAAGCCCACCTGTGAAGCTGGTGTGCATTCCAAATGCCACACTTTTGGAAATATAGTGCATACATTTTGTGCACTGTGTAGGGAATAGGGTACTATTTGGAAACAGCACTGGTCTGTGACATGTTTACAGTTCCAGTCTGATGATGGTACATTGAGTACTAAATTAATTGTTTGTTCATACTCTCATAGATTTCTCTTTAAGAATTGTGGCTGGGCTTGGCTGTCTCTCCACTGTTGAGAGATTTTGTGGGATGGCATTCACATACTGCAGACATTCATTGATTTATTTTCACTGTGAAACAAGACTGTGCATTGAATCGCTATGAGCTATTTGTATCCTCATTAAAATAGTCTAGAACAGCCTTGGAGACTGGAAGGTGAGTCGAAGCAAACTGTGCGCTAGACCAGAGGGAACTGAGACAGCACTTTCCATTCCTCTGTCAGAAATAACACACTACTCCCTATTGTGTCATGGCAGCTGACCAATCCCTGTTAACCTTGTCAGAGTCAAGATTCACTCTCTCTCTGCTGCGTGTATCTTGGTCACAACTAGGACTAAGATAAAGTAAACTACCATTTTACCCCTGCCATACATACAACACATCTGAAATTGATATGATCTGCTGGTTCATACTGCTAGATGCTGAATGTCACTTTAATACCTCTCATATGCCATGGTCTTAATACAATGTCATGTTCAGACTTCTGGTATTGTCTGCCAAGCCACTGATTATGCCTCCATTATGCAATGGCAAATGTTTGTTTTTTATCAAGCCAGAGATCATTGTCATAGGTTAGCTTGCTTCCTCGCTTAGAGTATAATAACATTCCCTGAAACTCTCTCGTGACATTGTGCCTCATAACCAGAACGATGATATCAGTTATGGATTAAGACAGGAATTGTAATTGATGGTAGCTCCCTATAATAGTTTCCAGACATAGCATATTTCAGTAAATGCAAGGGAAGATCCACATCATACATGGGTCGGAAATGTTTTTCCACAATTTGTTATGGATAGATTTTTTTGTCCTTTCCTATAAATGTTGTTTTCCAAGAAAGAAAATACCCAACCCTTGAATTGGCTTGTGGATAATTATAATTATCTTGTCATAGACTAAATACTCACATAACAGCCACAGTTTACTGCACAGTAGTCCACTGTACAGAAGATCAGAAAAGTAGCATCTACACGAATAGCGACGTTTATAACACAGGTCAATGGAGACAAACACTTGATGGAAAGAAAGGCTCTCATTACTTCTCGTTGTCAAGTGCCCTGTCAAGACTGTGTCACCTCATCTCTACTGTGTTCACTGACTGTGTCACCTCATCTCTACTGTGTTCACTGACTGTGTCACCTCATCTCTACTGTGTTCACTGACTGTGTCACCTCATCTCTACTGTGTTCACTGACTGTGTCACCTCATCTCTACTGTGTTCACTGACTGTGTCTCTAATAGCATAGCGCCATATTTAAGAGCTCAGCTAACCAAAACAAGGGACCATCCCAAATGGCAGCCTATTTCCTATATGGTGCACTAGAATCCACAGGTCTCTGGTTAAAAGTACAACAGTAGTGCACTACATAGAGAATAGTATGCCATTTGGGACACATTTGAAATGATTAAGGGGGCTGTCTTGTGGTGGGACTGTAGTTTATGGTTTCTCAGAGGCAGCCTGTCGCACCTAGTGCATACCACCACCTCTCCAGTCTGTCGCTGGCCTGGTTCACTGACTCACCATCTTTGCGGTGATATGTGATTTCCACCTTGCGCTCCTCTGAGCCCATCAGAGCCTGGGCCACCTGGCTGATGGCATGTGTGTCAGTGTTCTCGCCGTGGAGGAAGTCACAGGTGCATGGCTTCTGCATGACATCCGGTCTGGAATAGCCGGTCATCTCACAGAAGCCGTCATTACAGTAGATGATCGCACAGTTCTGTACCCGGGCATTGGCTATAACAAATTTCCTATCTGTAAGAAAACAAAAATGATACACAATGCTATCAAACCAATCTTTATGTACTGCAGTCTAGAGGTAATACATTACAATTTGAGAGTTTTTGAACATTGCTGTATTTGTAAACTAAAGACAGTCCAATACTTGATTTTATTATTACAAAGGTGATATATATTTTTAAATCATTTTTGAGACTTTTTGAAACAACTTGATTCCTGAGTAAAACTATTGACCTGAAGCATACAGGAGCATAGGAGATATCAAAATCATAATAATAATTGATTGGACTAATATATTTATTTTCTAGACACCCAAAGGAGGAGGCTCAACTCATCCACCACTAATGATACTAAATAGATAGTAAATAGATAGTAATAGATCATGAAGATATAGTAAAGCTCAACAAAGTACATTACTGACACTGATTTGTCACTAACAAATTGATTTCAATGAACAAACCCTATTCTCAATTGGACAAGTTCAAACTGTTTTTAAAACCTAACTTCATTTCCAAACAGACTGATATACACGACTGCCACAATGCCAAGAATAACGCTTTAGATTAAAATAATGATACTTGGGATGGTATACTTACTCTGTCCCTCGAATTTCCGTATTATTATTCCAAGAAATGTATTTTGTGGCGCAACGTGACCTCTCCGAACAGGCATGATTATTCCGTAGTGTTGTATAAAGGCGCTTTCGCAATGAGACCTGAAGTTACTGTTGTAGCTTCCTCTTCTTTATATTTCCTTTGTCACAAATCATAGCCTACTCGACGCACACGCACTTTCCACTTTAAATGACCTTTCCCAAATTCACAAGAATACGCTTTAGCCTGCATGCATGCGGGAGCATTTGAATGACTCCGTACCGATACGCACGGAATCGGGGAGGATTGCCTGGGTCAGATGTAGTTTGTAAACCATTTCTAGTTGAAGATGGATGCGATCTTGACGTTCTCTGTGGTGATGTGGTGGACGACTAGAGGACAGGGGCTGATATGCCAGGGGAGTGACGTTACCCCTAGGGGCTTAGTGCACAGCGCTGCCACCTCGGGTAAGGTTCATTCTTAGTGCTGAGAAAGCATACATCAGTCAAGCAATCTCGAAAACCTGTACAGTAGGTCCTCTTCAGTGCGCATGTAATACGTGCTCAACGAGTTGCATCTTTGAGTTGCAGCCACGTGTTTTTTTTATTTACGTACAATATAGCATCCATGGACAGAATATTTATGAAAAAGCTTTGAGTGCAAAGTACAAATAAAGTACAAAGTGCACGATGTATGAAGTATGTACTTTATCCATCGTATTTGTTATGTCATTAATGTACATCTTGAGCGTTATAATTTCAAACTGATAACATGAAAGCGTTCTGTAACAAATTGTGAGTAGCCTACTTACTGTATGCTGTAGCCTAGTAATAGCGCACGAGGACTTGTCCATGGTGCTGAAGTTTCAGCGATGACACATGGGCGCAATTGAGACCTCTTGATTTCCTATAAAATATTGTTTTGCATTGATTATATAGCCTATTGACAGTTTTTAATTAATTGTATAGTTCTACCTTGTTGTGTAGCAAAACATAGTTTAAATTGATTCAGTGTTGCATTCCAATTTATATGAAACCCATACCTGTCTAATACACAGCTCAGATAATCTCCGTAAAGATATGCAAATGTGTGCAGAATGAAAAGCCCTTCATACTGTCCTGCAACATCTGTCCATGTATTTCAGTATAGGAGCTCATTGCCTATCTGCTCCATTAAGAAAACGGGTTGAATGAAGGCATGACTGACAAACACAACCATGTGTATAATAGAGAGCCTTAGCATGTGTGCTGCACGTGTCCGCTTCTCTTCTCATTTCACTGTCAGCTATTACAAAGTCTTACATAATATTTTGTCTTCCAGCATTCTTTTTTTCCAGCACTGCTATTTTAATCTGTCTGATATTTATATCAGCACCATTGAACTGCAAGCAAATATACAACAGAATAAATATATACTCTCATCTCAATTTAGCCATATTTTGGCATCTGGCGATACATACACTATATGAGCAAAAGTATGTGGACACCCCTTAAAATGAGTGGATTCGCTATTTCAGCCACACCCACTTCTGACAGGTGTATAAAATCAATATGAGGCAGCCATCATTCAGAAACCTCCTTACACAATGTTTTGCCATCTGTTTCAGGGCCACATGCACTGATGTTACAACAGCCCTAACACACAATAAAGCCATCATACTCAACAGGGCTCCTGGACAGGCCTCTGAAATAGCCCCTAATGGCAGGAGGTCTGCAATTTACATAGTGATACATGACTCAGTGTCTATATTGTAGTTGTCTCCATTTACAATCATATTAGATGCCTGAGGGAAGTAGGCGGAAGAGGGAAGACTTCTGAAGTTCTGCTTGTTTCGACTGACCCTAAAACCCAACTAATACCTTTGAAAAGGGCCTACAGTTGAAGTCGGAAGTTTACATACACCTTAGCCAAATACATTTAAACTCAGTTTTCACAATTCCTGACATGTAATCCTAGTAAAACATTCACTGTCTTACGTCAGTTAGGATCACCACTTTATTTTAAGAATGTGAAATGTCAGCATAATTGTAGAGAGAATGATTTGTTTCAGCTTTTATTTCTTTCATCACATTCCCAGTGGGTCAGAAGTTTACATACACCCAATAAGTATTTGGTAGCATTGTCTTTAAATTGTTTAACTTGGGTCAAACGTTTCGGGCAGCCTTCCACAAGCTTCCCACAATAAGTTGGGTGAATTTTGGCCCATTCCTACTGACAGAGCTGGTCTAACAGAGTCAGGTTTGTAGGCCTCCTTGCTCGCACACGCTTTTTCAGTTCTGCCCACATATTTTCTATTGGATTGTGGTCAGGGCTTTGTGATGGCCACTCCAATACCTGGACTTTGTTGTCCTTAAGCCATTTCGCCACAACGTTGGAAGTATGCTTGGAAGACCCATTTGTGACCAAGCTTTAACTTCCTGACTCATGATGCCATCTAGTTTGTGAAGTGCACCAGTTCATGATGGTGTTCTTCAGCTTGCAGGCCTCCCCCTTTTTCCTCCAAACATAACGATAGTCATTATGGCCAACAAGTTATATTTTTTGTTTCATCAGACCAGAGGACATTTCTCCAAAAAGTACAATCTTTGTCCCCATGTGCAGTTGCAAACGGTAGTCTGGCTTTTTTATGGCGGATTTGGAGAAGTGGCTTCTTCCTTGCTGAGCGGCCTTTCAGGTTATGCCGATATAAGACTCGTTTTACTGTGGTTATAGATATTTTGTACCTGTTTCCTCCAGCATCTTCACAAGGTCCTTTGCTGTTTTTCTGGGATTGATTCGCAGTTTTCACACCAAGTACATTCATCTCTAGGAGACAGAACGTGTCTCCTTCCTGAGCGGTCTGATGGCTCCGTGGTCCCATGGTGTTTATACTTACTATTATTTGTACAGATGAATCTGGTGCCTTCAGGCGTTTGGAAATTGCTAATAAGGATGAACCAGACTTGTGGAGGTCTACAATTTTTTCTGAGGTCTTGGCTGATTTCTTTTGATTTTCCCATGATGTCAAGCAAAGAGGCACTGAGTTTGAAGTTAGGCCTTGAAATACAACCACAGGTACACCTCCAATTGACTCAAATGATGCCAATTAGCATATCAGAAACTTCTAAAGCTATGACATAATTTCCTGGAATTTTCCAAGCTGTTTGAAGGCACAGTCAACCTAGTGTATGTACAATTCTGACCCACTGGAATTGTGATACAATGAATTATAAGTGAAATAATCTGTCTGTAAACAATTGTTGGAAAAATGACTGGTGTCACGCACAAAGTAGATGTCCAGACCGACTTGCAAAACTATAGTTTGTTAACAAGAAATATGTGGAGTGGTTGAAAAACGAGTTTTAATGACTTCAACTTAGGTGTATGTAAACTTTTGACTTCAACTGACTTCAGCCATGCAATCTCCATAGACAAACATTGGCAGTAGAATGGCCTTACTGAAGAACTCAGTGGCTTTCAACATGGCACCGTCATAGGATGCCACCTTTCCAACAAGTCAGTTAACGAAAATTTCAGTCCTGCTAGAGCTGCCCCGGTCAACTGTAAGTGCTGTTATTGTGAGGTGTAAATGTATAGGAGCAACAACAGTTCAGCCACGAAGTGGTAGGTCACATAAGCTCACAGAACGGGACCGCCTAGTACTGAAGCGCGTAGCGCGTAAAAATCGTCTGTCCTTGGTTGCAACACTCAATACCAATTTCCAAACAAAGACAGCACAATAAATGTTTATTGGGAGCATCATGAAATGGGTTTCCATGGCCAAGCAGACGCACACAAGCCTAAGATCACTATGCGCAATCCCAAGTGTTGGCTGGATTGGTATAAAGCTTGCAACCATTGGACTCTGGAGCAGTGGAAGTGCGTTCTCTACGGTGGTGAATCACGCTTCACCTGTCCAATGGATTAATCTGGGTTTGGTGGATGCCATGAGAATGCTACCTGCCCCAATGCATAGTGCCAAATGTAAAGTTTGGTGGAGGAAGATTTTTTTTTAATGAATTGTTTTTCATTGTTCAGGCTAGGCCCCTTAGTTCCAGTGAATGGAAATCTTAACGCTACAGCATACAATGACATTCTAGATGATTCTGTTCTTCCGACTTTGTGGCAACAGTTTGGGAAAGGGCCTTTCCTGTTTCAGCATGACAATGCCCACGTGCACAATGTGAGGTCCATACAGAAATGGTTTGTCGAGATCGGCATGGAAGAACTTGACTGGCCTGCCCAAAGGCCTAACCTCACCCCATCGAACACCTTTAGGATGAATTGGAACGCCGACAGTGAACCAGGCCTAATCGCCCAACATCAGTGTCCGACATCACTGCTCTTGTAGCTGAATGGAAGCAAGGCCCCGCAGGAATGTTCCAACATCGAAAGCCTTCCCAAAAGAGTGGAGGCTGTTATATCGAAAAAGGGGGCGGCCCACTCCATACTAATGCCCATGATTTGGAATGAGATGTTCAAACGATCAGGTGTCCGCATAATTTTGGTCATGTAGTGTATTTATAGACCCAGAGTGAATGTGAGTGTATTTTAGCCCTCAGCTGGTGTGTCGTGATCTCGGCAAGGCGTGGTGGTGCCACTGTGTATTAGCCGTGCTGTTGGTGTGGCTTACAGGAAAACACAGCCTACCTCTGGCCTCAGAGCTTTATCTGTGGGCTTTTATTCAATCACAGTTGCATTAAGGGAATCAGCAGGCCTCCCTCGTTACTCATTCTACAGTTATACCAGTTACACTGGGACCTTGCAGATATGTACCAGGGCGGTCATCATTCACCCAAAATCAAGTTATGGGTTATGGGTAAAATCTTGGCATGCTTTTTCATTTCATCCATACAGTACAATTAAAGCTGAATTTCTTATGTGGAAATGGATCTGAGCTAGGAAGAGTGCAAGACTTGACTAATGCATCATAGTCACATGAGTGTGTTTGATTTATGTGATAAAATATGCTGAGTGTTTACGGCAGAGGAGAAGCTTCGGGTGGGTGAGGGGATATATCTACTGACCTCGTTTGAGTGTTCCACACAAGGCAAATAGTCCCCCACCGAGCCCTTAGTGCCCTTGGGTATGGACATTACAGATGCTCCAATCTGGTCCCTCATCTCTCAGCAGCCAGCATCCTGGGTGTGAAAGACTGGAAATAGAACTAGCTGGCACAGCTGGAACTATGATGGCTGGCGCTCACTTTGATTGCAAACCATGACATTGTGAGGGCACCTACTTACCAGCAGTAGTTTGATCTCTCTAATGGCTGCTGGTTACTGGTGTCCTAATTACACGCATATTAAATATTTTGAAATATACTATTTTAATTTAACCTTTATTTAACTAGGCAAGTCAGTTAAGAACAAATTCTTATTTGCAATGATGGCCTACCCCAGCCAAACCCGGACGATGCTGGGCCAATTGTGGGCTGCAATTGTAGGCTATGGGAATCCCAATTACAACCAGATGTGATACAGCCTGGATTTGAACCAGGGACTGTAGTGACGCCTCTTGCTGAGATGCAGTGCTTTAGACCACTGTACCACTCGGGAACCTTAAAGAGTAGTTCCCTGACCGGGAATCGAACCCGGGCCGCGGCGGTGAGAGCGCCGAATCCTAAACACAAAATGCTTATATAGGGGATATTGACATTGGTTTGTTAAGACAAAAATAATAAAATGTTATCATTTGGAGACTGGTCAGGTAAACAAAAACCAAAGCATGGATTGCTGTCTGACCTTGTCCATACACTTCTTACAGGGTAAAGAAACCAATGTATCATGTTGTAATTTGGGTGAGCTATCCCTTTAACTAAAAGCTATTAAAACCATATGATGCTTTGTAGAATACAATATACTGTTTGTACTACTGTATCTGTACTCCTGGGAGATGTCAGAGACTCGCAGAACTGTAGAAGTAGAAGTTATGAGGCTTTATAACATTGGCAAACAGATAGTGCCAGTAGGTACCAGTAGGTCCTCCTCTATTACATTGAAGGGAGCAGTTACCCTGATCTATTATTCCCTATGCAGAGTCTGGAGTAGTCTGACATTAAAGACATTCTCCGGGACTTTGGCGAAATGGGCTAAACCTCGTCGTTATTGTTTAAACCTCCCTTTGGGCTGGATGTGTCCATGTGTAGTTCATACGTGCATAATCTCTGAGCAGAATTACTGTTTTACCTCAATTAGCCATGAAATCCCTAGTTTGAAAGCAACAGTTTTATGAAAGCTGCGCGGTGGCATTTTCCCTATATAGGGAATCTACACACATTTTAGTGACGCACGGCAAGCTTGGCCCACATGGACCTGCCCACTAGCAATTTGAGTTCCAGCTAGCTAGATGCATGAGTTCGCACAAGACTGACGAGACTGCAGCTATCTAACAGAGTCGTTGCATGGATTGGGTAAACAATTGCTATTATTTTCAAAATGTCATCCAAAGAGGTAAGGTATATAGGCTATGCATCATGTTTTTATGAACACTGATTTATGAACTGATGTGTTTTATACAACTGGGGGTTAGGGGCATAATAAAAAATATATATTTAAAAAGGGGAATAGAAATTATGCAAGTAATGTTATTTAATAGACTCCAAATATATCTGCTAATTTGGTAGCTGATCTATCCCCTAAAAAACAACAACAACCACAAAAACATGGCTGTTTGTTAGTCGAGCTAGGCTAGCTATAGCCAGAGCCATATACAGTGCATTCGGAAACTATTCAGACCCATTGAATTTTTCCACATTTTGCTACATTACTGCCATATTCTAAAATGGATTAAATAGTTTTCCCCCCCTCATCAATCTACATACAATACCCCATAATGACAAAGCAGAAACATCTTTAAAAAAAACCAGTAATACCTTATTTACGTGATTATTCAGACCCTTTGCTAAGCGACTCGAAATTCTACAACTTGATTGGAGTCCACCTGTGGTACATTCAATTGATTAGACATAATTTGGAAAGGCACACACCTGTCTATATACGGTAACCAAAACATAGCCTATAGTCTACTACAGTGAGATGCAGCCGTGCACAGCTGTCTTGCAAAATAAATAGGCCTATAGGCCCGCTTCCAACATGGAGAATCATGCCGCTCCCTCATGAGTTCAGCAACACATTGTGATATGGCACAATACACTTCTGTGAATCAAATTCGACCCACATGATCAATTAAGCAATGCCAGCCTACTATAAACATGTTTCCAATACGTACACTTCCATTACAGGAACGAAAACCAACAGGTTACCAAGAAAACCATATTATAACGTATCTATTTCTATGATGAAACATACTGATATGTAGCTATACCCAGGCGCGTCATTTGCGTTCTTGCATTGGAATTATATTGAATTCTGCTGGTATCATGCACTACCACAATGGACATGAAAGTTCAAAAAATGCTTTTCGCCAAGAAGTGACAGGTTCAATGGCACGATATCCTGCTGCGCTTTTGTCAGCACCTTGGACAGCGCAATACACACTAAAGCAAGATTTGTATGAAATCAACCAGCTAGATTGTTTTAGTTGTATAATTTCAAAGGAGTTGCATTCAATTCTCCCCCAAAATATGCTTGTAAGTTCCCCTTCAAATGCCAGTTGGTTGAGTTGCGCTGTCCTCGGGCGTAACATGCTTCTTCTGCGCTGACTGAACACGTGTGTCAAAGTGGGAAATGAGTCGCACAGAGGGTCATGTTTGAAGATCTATTACTGCTCATTGTATGCCTGGCTAAAAAGTCATGAAGCCAAAGAGCTGTAATCAATGCCAATGGTGGTTCTACAAAGTATTGACTCGGGGGTGTGAAGACTTATGTAAATTAGATATTTCTGTATTTCGTTTTCATTTTTTTTAAGTATATATTTTTCCAAAAACATGTTTTTACTTCGTTATCATGGGTTATTGTGTGTATCAGGAAGTGCCACCACAAAATGTGGAACAATTCAAGGGTTATGAATACTTTCTTGAGGCACTATACATTGTAATGTTGTAATTGTTTTTATTTCAGTATTCTACATTTTGTATTGTAGATACAGTATGTAGTGGTACAGTAGTGATGTAATAACATGTTGTATGATGTAGGTGGGTGATGGGTGGGTGATGTAATTGCCTTAATCTTGTTTGCCTTGGAATAGGGATCCTTAATAAAATGCAAATAAAAAAATACAATGATCGCTAGCTAGCTATGATGACAGACAGAATGTTGGCTAGCGTAGCTAATGGCGACACAGACCCATTCCACTTTACACAAACAAAATAAGCTTCTCACTGAACACAATACGTTTCATCTCTTACCTTTTGACCAAATATGACTTTTATGGATGTCCAACACTGGATGAGGCACTCGTGTTTCTCTTCCTTGAGGCCATCTCGGAAAAGCATCCGATATCTATTATTTGTCTGCCTTTTGTCTTTCATGAACGACTCCTCCATTGATATCTCAATCTAGTTTTCTCTTCTTGGCCTGACACCAAGTATCAATAGCATCATTTCCACATTTGTAGCATAGTTATAGCTGGAGCAACTTTTCTCTATGGCTGACTTGAGTGAGAGGGCCACAAGCATGAACTTATTTTTTTTGGGGGGGAGGCACAATCTTGTGTTCAAGTCAAATGAGGTTGCGTGTGGGGGGAAAAACAAGGCTGGCTCAGGCCTGCACAGTGTGGGTCACATAGCATGTAGGGCAGACCCACCGGCTCAGTGGAAAACCCCATGCACATGGATACACAATGGAGAGAGATAGAGAGAGAGCAATAATGCACATATCTGCTCATATGGTACTCAATTGTGAGGGCTACTTTCAGAACTACCGATTAAAAAGTATACAAAAGTACCGGTGTATCTCTTAAGGACTGGCGTTAAAAGCCCCACTAACAGTGGAGAGCTTCATATAATTCAGATTGCCAGTATTATTCAGCTAAGGACATTGATCGTTAGCCCAAAGGGTGCTCTTTAAACCTTGAAAATGAGCAAAGCAATGTAAACCTCCTTATAAAACAGTTAACATACCCAGTACTGTTCATGCTTGTTGTAGAAAATATATTTCCGACTTTTTAGCCAGGTATAATGAGCAGTAATAGATCTTCAAACATGACTCTCTGCACACTGCATATTGCTTTTTAAGGATGTTTTTTCGATATTGCATGGCTGTTTGGACATTAAGCATTCCCCTCATGACAGATTGTCACTGTTCATTCATTTCCCCCTTAATCTCTGGGAATTTAGAGCAATTTGAAAACAGCAGTACAGTGCCTAATCCAGGTCTCACAGTAGGCCAGGCATACATGGAGGCAGGCAGGGACTCCATCTCTCTGTCCCCTGCAGTGCCCACCCCTGCGCTCTTTCCCTCACTCTCTCTCTGCCTCTCTCTCTGCCTCTCACTCTGCCTCACTCCCCTCGCCTATCTCTCGCACCTCTCTCTTTTCTCTCCCTCCCTCCCTCTCTCCCACACACATTGCCATTGATTAGGGCCACCCTGGTAACACAGCACAACAGAGGGCTTACTCATTGTCCATATAAACTATTACTGTCCCATCTCAGAGAATAATCCACCACATAAAATAGAGTGCTGCGCTTATACCCCACATCCCACACGCAGTCAAAACCATCTGCCATGAATGAGACAAAAGGAACAACTGAATGAACAACAAACGCTGACTTGAACCTCTGGCCACTTCATGTGGCTTTAACTAATCCAGTGGTTGTCAAATCCTCTCCTCGGAGAGCCCCGGACCTTTCATAATGTTGGTGCTCTGAAGTAGCTCACCCGGGCTTTGATGATTAGATGAATCAGGTGGGCTAGCTCTAGAATATATCAAATACAGGAAATGGCTGGGGTTCCCCAAGGAGATGTTTGAGAACCACTGCAAGTCTAATCTACTAGAGGTTGAGGTTTCGGGTTGTCGGCAATCTTTTCAAAGTTGTAGACTTATCAGTTGTGATTTGAAAGCCTGCACACTGTGTGAACTGAGTTTTAAGGACAGGCTGTTGTCTGGTTGCAAAAAGAGAACAATGAGCTCATTGATTGTCACAGCCTAATAGAGTTAGAGGAGGTTCTGTTGAGTTGATCATCACTAAGGCATAATGATAATGCATGCTGTGTTGAAAAACTCCCAATTATCCTGCTCAGTCCACAGCTTCCTTCGATACCTCTCCTTACCTCATATTTTTCCGTTCATTTGCAGTGCTGAACCATGTGTCCCCAGTGTCTCTATCTATAGGGAGGTGCTGCTGAGTCCCGTGTACGGCTGAGCAATTAGTGCACTTGGGTGTCGGTACGGTTTTGGTCGGTTTCAATTTTTTTCCCTTCTTTTGTTTACATGAAATGCATGATGAAATATGACCTTCAAATTATTTTAGAGCCTTTTAATTTAAACTCCAAAGCCGCAAATTGAGAACATTCAATTGTAAAACATACAAAATATTCCATTGTCACTACAAAACAGAATGACTGCCCATTACTGCTCATCACTTACTATTATTTATTCACATTACTTTACCAAAATAAAACATTTCAGTTGTGTATAGGTTATTATTCTTTTGATGACTTGACAATTTAATTTCTTACGGTCATCATCTCATCTCTGCTCAGGCTGTAGCAGCCAGCCAGCCATCTAGGGTTATTTCTGTGCTCCTCTTGGCTAGCGAAAGGGTAGCGCCAGTGATCATTGGGTTGCCACAGCTGGCTATGCTGTACAGCTGTCTGACACAATCACTATTTTAGTAGTCTCTCTCACTCTCGTTGCTGTGTTGTGCACATTCCTCTCTCCTGAGGTCTATGTGCGGGTGCAATGGAATAGAATAGGCGCACTAGGTTCTGGACATTGTTTTCAATTGTCACTTTTTCTGTGCTGAATCTAGGCTTAATATTTGCCTATTGAAAACTACAACTCCTTACAGCATCCCTCAGTTCATTATTGATTTGATGCCTCTCATGCGTGATATGATTTCCCTCTAGAAACGGTGCGTTGAGCTCATAAGAAAAACAAACTAAATAGAATTAATGCAATTGAACCGACATTGTTTTATTATTATTTAACAACAAATTGACCAATGTCAAATTTGGTTAATCACTCAGCACTAGTCCTGTGAGAATACAGCAGTAGACAGGCAGGCACAGCACATTGTAACCAAGGACTGATCGTTCACCCTGATGTCACCCACAAATCGGGCAGTGCCCCACGGTGAACTGCCTGCATTGTCTACTGTTACAGTCCCTGTCTGAGATGAGACTGTAGGCTCATATCTAATCTATGTGTCGTTCTCAGCTCCTCCTATTATCTTCAGTGTAATGCTGGATAACAGTACTAGTGGGTTGGTGGTGCCCACTATTCATCTTTGTAATATTTGACCATAGCACTGCCTGACCATAGCACCGCCTGGAGTTTGATAAAAGGCATTGGCACTTGGATTAGAACTGGTGCTATGGTCAGATAAGATGAAAATAGAGTTCTTTAGCCACTCACACTAACAGTGGGTTTGGTGTTGAAAAACACAACCACATGCAGAAAGGTACCTCATACCTATGGCAAAATATGGTGGTGGATCTTTGGTGTGATTGGGCTATTTTATTTCCACTGATCCCGGGGCACCTGTTAAGGTCAACAACAGCATGAAGTGCCAGGACATTTGAGCCAAAACCCTGGTTGTCTCTGCTAGGAGGATAACACTGCAAGTGAATCTTCCAGAAAGACAATAACCCCCAGCACTAATCAAAATCGACAAACAAATGCTTAATTGACCACAAAATCAACATTTTCCAATGGCCGTCTCAGTCTCTGGACTTAAAAGGCTCAGTGTCGTTATCCTTGCAAGGGGAGGGTGCTTGAGTCTTGAAAATAGGGTTGCCAATCATTTTGACCCATGTCTTTTTACATTTTTTATATATTACTTGTTAAACAATATTTATTTCTCTGAGCAATTGTATTATTTGAAAATAATATAATTTCCAAATTTAGCGTACAACATAGCATATTTGTATTGTTTATTTTATACAGTATTTCTTGCTCATCTTTATCAAGCGTGCCAATAATTATGGACCCCACTGTACCTAAGTAGGACATCACATTGGAGTCAGCATTACTGGCTTACTGTCTATCAAATAATCAGGGCACAGATATAAAACCATATAGTTTGAGAATTCACTTTAAAACCTTTCATAATTTCCAAATGGTCTTGTAATAATTTCCCACTGAGCTGAGCTATAAGTGCCCTTATTTCTCCAATGGAAATGGCTTTCCAAGTCTCCAACAACACCTGAGTGTTGATCGTTTACCCAGGGACATAGCCCTGCCATTTTCAACGGCATGCTAAAGGTATCATCCTTGAGCTCTTTTCCAAAGTACCAATTTTCCATCATAAATAATTGATTTGTTTTACACAATAAAATATTGCCTCAAAACCATTACGCAGCAGACAAAGAAAAGATAAAAGGGCACATGATCAGAGAGAAAGAGAGGTGGAGCAGGAAGTGTTTCATATGGAAAATATGCTGAAGTAAATAGAGCTGAATATATTGATAAAAGTCACCGTGTCCGAAATAGATTTTTGGTTATCAAAACGTCACGACAGGGTAAGCCTACAAGAAAAACAGCCTGTATTGTAAGTATTTTTAAAATCCCCAATGGGAAAAATGAAATGGTGGAAAAATGATTGGAATAATTTCCTTGTTTGACCCCTAGGTTTTATAAGTATTATGACACCTCCACTGTGGGGCTCTATATAGGAAGCTGATGAGTCAGCTAATTTCATCACTAATTACAGTACATTTGTATGACATGGTCCACTCTCTCTGAGGCCCCAGGGGTGGGCAATAACTGTCTCAAGGGCCACTTTGGATTTAAAAATTAAGGGCCACACAGATTTTCTTTATGGAACTATTTTTTTGTGAAAAGCAATTTGTGCTCTAGAAAACAGGAAGTTATTTGAAAACGTATAGGTCCTTTATATTTTCTACGTACTTTCTACCTAGTTTTAGGTGTTCAAGTGTGGCCTGGAGTGTTTAAAAAACAAAACAAAGTATGAATCCCCCCCAGATTGAAAAGGCTCTTGGGCCAGATCTGGCACACATGTTGCCCACATCTGCTCTATACAGTCAAGGGACATGCATTTACTGTATCTGCAGGAGCATTAGAACACAGCAGATAAAACAGATTGATTATTTGCATATCCATGGGGAATATAATGTAATGTATTGATACGCAGGCACTTTCTGATGATTATTTCATTATGCCATTCACAAAACCCAACAGCCGTTATCAAACCAGCTGGAAATATTCATTGAGGATGATAGAGTTTTCTGTCTTTTTCTCTTTGGGAGATTTCTTGATAGGGCTGTTACAGGAAATGGAATAGCTCAAAACTATTAGTGTCCTCTTGGGTAGTTTAGAAAGGAGCCAGTTCATTACTACTGTTGTCAAACTGCTGGCAGGTCTCAATGGAGTGATTTCCTCATTGCTGCCAGATCCATTGGTCTGCTTGATTAGACGTTTCCATGGAAACTGCTGTGCCCCAATGGATCCCGCCTGCTTTTTCTTAATGTAAATTGACTTCCCATAGTTCTAAGGCTGTGATCTCCTCATAACCCATCGGCCAGCTTCCCATCGGCCAGCTTCCCATCGGCAAGCTTCACATTTTTATCTTGATGGCTTAGAATCAGTACAAAACCACTGTAATGTCAAACATTTTCAAGTCATGTGGACTGTTTGTAAACTCAGCTGCTGGCAGCATTCAAATGTAGCTTGCTAATGCAGTTTCTTACAATAGAAAGCAACAACCTGGCAAAAGCGTATCCCCTTACATCGTAGAGCTCTCTCTTTGTGTCTTTACCACATGGAAGTGCATTACATTGAATTCTGCAGGCACAGACAAGCACCTCTCTTTCAGCTCTGCCTGCTTGGCACATCCCACACCAGGGACTCTCTTTGTGGGTAGTCTGTCTGCACAGCAAAGGTCCTCTGGAGGACTGCCAACAGAAAACCCCTTCTCCACACCTAAATCTACACTCTCAAATTATGCTACGCTTCAAAATAAGAAGCCACATTTCCTTCAGACTCTTTCCTAAGGCTATCTTTCCACATTCACATTCAGCCCAAAATATATTATGTGAAACCTGTCGTTATGCTGACATTATCTTGCACTTGAGTAGAATATGTTAAGGAGAAACGACTTACAGTTGAAGTCAGATGTTTTTCACAATTCCTGACATTTAATCCTAGTAAAAATTCCCTGTCTTAGGTCAGTTAGGATCACCACTTTGTTTAAGAATGTGAAATGTCACAATAATAGTAGAGAAAATGATTTATTTCAGCTTTAATTTCTTCATCACATTCCCAGTGGGTCAGAAGTTTACATACACTCAATTGGTATTTGGTAGCATTGCCTTTAAATTATTTAACTTGAGTCAAACATTTTGGGTAGCCTTCCAACAAGCTTCCCACAATAACGTGGGTGAATTTTGGACCATTCCTCCTGACAGAGCTGGTGTAACTGAGTCAGGTTTGTAGGCCTCCTTGCTCGCACAAGCCTTTTCAGTTCTGCCCACAAATTTTCTATAGGACTGAGGTCAGGGCTTTGTGATGGCCACTCCAATACCTTGACTTTGTTGTCCTTAAGCCATTTTGCCACAACTTTGGAAGTATGCTTGGGGTCATTGTCCATTTGGAAGACCCATTGCGACCAAGCTTTAACTTCCTGACTGATGTCTTGAGATGTTGCTTCAATATATCCACATAATTTTCCTTTCTCATGATGCCATCTGTTTTGTGAAGTGCACCAGTCCCTCCTGCAGCAAAGCACCCCCACAACATGATGTTGCCACCCCCGTGCTTCGCGGTTGAGGAGGTGTTCTTCGGCTTGCAGGCCTCCCCCTTTCCCTCCAAACATAACGATGGTCATTATGGTCAAACAGCTCTATTTTTGTTTCATCAGAGCAGAGGACATTTCTCCAAAAAGTACGATATTTGTCCCCATGTGCAGTTGCAAACCGTAGTCTGGCTTTTTGATGGTGGTTTCTTCCTTGCTGAGCGGCCTTTCAGGTTATGTCGATGTAGGACTCGTTTTTACTGTGGATATAGATACTTTTGTACCTGTTTCCTCCAGCATCTTCACAAGGTCCTTTGCTGTTTTTCTGGGATTGATTTGCAGTTTTCACACCAAACTACATTCATCTCTAGGAGACAGAACGCGTCTCTTTCCTGAGCGGAATGACGGCTGTGTGGTCCCATGGTGTTTATACTTGCGTACTATTGTTTGCACAGATGAACATGGTACCCTCATGCGTTTGTAAACAGCTTGGAAAATTCCAGAAGATTATGTCATGGCTTTAGAAGCTTCTGATAGGCTAATTGACATCATCTGAGTCAATTGGAGGTGTACCCGTGGATGTATTTAAAGGCCTACCTTCAAACCCAGTGCCTCTTTGCTTGACATCATGGGAAAATCAAAAGAAATCAGCCAAGACCTCAGAAAAAAATTGTAGACCTCCACAAGTCTGGTTCATCCTTGGGAGCAATTTCCAAATGCCTGAAGGTACCAAGTTCATAATTTTCTGGAATTTTCCAAGCTGTTTACAAACGCATGAGGGTACCACATTCAGGTTAAAGGCACAGTCAACTTAGTGTATGTAAACTTCTGACCCACTGGAATTGTGATACAGTGAATTAATTGTAATTGTAAACAATTGTTGGAAAAAATGACTTGTGTCATGCACAAAGTAGATGTCCTAACCGACTTGCCAAAACTATAGTTTGTTCACAAGAAATTTGTGGAGTGGTTGAAAAACGAGTTTTAATGACTCCAACCTAAGTGTATATAAACTTCTGACTTCAACTGTATACACTGCTATACCGGAGTGAGATAACCTGCGATAAGATACCCCAAATAACAGTAATTGAGAATTTGTGTGAAAATATATCCCAGTGAAGGACATTCCATTACAAGGGGTAAAACATATTATACAGTAGTATGGCTTTCCTACAGTAAGCGTCTTGAATCAAGAGTTCCCTTGAAACCTGGATTCACTTTCCGTTTTCCACTACTGTAAATTGTCGCTTGACATATCAGACCTCAGCATGGCATCAGTTACGGACAGGTCATCCATACAGATTGGAAATTCAACATGCGTCATTCAAGGTTTTCCAGGAATAACGAGGACCTCTCATTCGATGCAATCTAATTCTCACTAGTTACCTTTTATTACATGAAAATGAGCTGCGGAATTAATGAATGACAAATATTCCAAAACCAGGCAAAAGATCAGTTTATTAAATCTACACAGCCCCTTCCCAGACGTAATTTGTTTGGAGCAGCTCATCTGAAACTCAGTTATTGTTTTAATTTGAGCTACCTCATATCCTATCACTCCCAGCACAGTGATGAAATTGTAATTAAACTTTCATTCATGTTGTAAAACAAATAATAGCTATTGCCTTAGAGAACCGATATTAGAATGATCTTCAACAGAATGTTGCCTCATGCTCCTTCAATGTGCTCCTCATCCCTTTGAATAGCCCAAATGCATCATTTGTGCAAGTTACATGTTCCTATACTATGTAAATACATGCTCGTTTTTGTTTCATTTAGTTTATTTCGATCGAGTGACTTGATAAACGTAAGTTATTAAGTAAGCCGTATCCGAGCCTGAATGGCCCATAAGGGCATGAGCCTATCTCCCGTTTCTGTAGCATGAGGCAGCATGATGTACGGTACATGTTTATTCCCTGGATAGGAAGTGTGTGTTGCAATTCCTTTTTTTTTTTTTTTTTTTGCAATTCAGTTGATTTATATCTAGTTGCTCGATAATGCCTAATCTTAACGTACTTATTTGGGTTGCTTTGTTCAACAACCTTCATCTATAACAATGTCTTCTGCATTTCTGAACACTGAGGTTAGAATTGAGTAGGAAGCTAAAATGTTAAAATGTTCTATTTTTTAACCTAACAAGTCATACTCTTTTGGAGAACGTACTGAAGGCTATCACTGTTGAATGTATTGATTTATGAAAAGCTATATGCCGCCCTCTTGTGGAAATTATCATCATGTACACTTAGAATTATTCACTGTAGATCAGGTTCATTAACCTTATTCACATTACGACAGCGACTATTTAAAATCCAGTCTAAATTGACACAGAACAGAAATAACTTTGAGATGTGAGCTCTATAAGACATTTGATGTTGTTCAGAGTATATTCCTTGAACCGGCACTGAACCGGATATCTTTCTAAAACGAGCATAATCCCTATTAAGAGTCCAATCCAACATATGGAATTGTTTGAAGATGGTCATAGCAAGGATCATTTAGCTATTTGATTTGGAATTTTAGGACCCCGTTTGGTATAAAATAAAGACACGTATTTGATGAATTTGGCTTTGCTGCTATGAGCCCATAGAAACACATTGAATAACATATTCTTACATTGAATAGCAGATTCTTACATTGAATAACACATTCTTACATTTAATAACAGATTCTTACATGGAAAAACAGATGAATCAAAAAAACAACCAAAATGAATCAAAAGGAAGTTTGTTTTAAAGTGTTTAAAGTGTCGGTCCTATATCTGAGAGATATAGGAAAGAACAGGATTTTTTTAACCTATGTTTTGGGGGGTGAACTACTTCCATATACTTACATGCATTTTTTTTAGAAACCTTCAGACGAGTCTTGTAAGGCTGGTGGGCATCCTAGAGCAAATGGAGAGAACACCATCGTATTCATGAGAGCCTCCTCTGTCCATAGAGTGGTATGTAGGCGGTATTCATTTGCAGGCCAAACCGTTCGGCGACAGACGTAGCCCCCCCCTCTAATTCGATGTCGGTAGGGGCATGGGCATGGGCTCTAAGGGGCATGGAACCTGTCTATTGTCCATTAACCTTAAAGGAGTCATTCAAACTTAATTGTCATTAATTACACAGACTACTCCTCTCAAAATGTAAGAATAAATCAGGTAAACTATTTGTAAAGGACAAATCTAGACTCAGACACACCTCCTGATCTGTGACAATGAACTCTAGACACTAGCAACAACAAAAAAATGCTTTACAATGAATCTGATAAAACAGTTTTTTTTTGTGTGTGGTGGATTGATAACAATATGTATGTTTCAAGTAGTGCAGCTTTGACATGTTCTATTTTATAACTAACTTGTATATCCAAATACAAAGATTCTTGTGATCGACATATTAGTTGTTGGAAATTAGGAAATTGACCAGCTGACCATAAAAAAAAGGTTAAAGTCCATGTGGGTCCTAGATTTATACTTTAGTCATGGCTTTACTAACTTGCTTCTAATTGTTGATTGGAGAAAGCACGAAGGCAATGGAAAAGTAAGTAATTGAGCTGGGGTAAATTTAGACAGCGCCAAAGAACACTTCAATCAATCACACTGACCAGCAAGTGGACACCTTCTCCACTGCCTTAGGTCCTTAACTAACTCTTCTAAAGTGGCTTGTCCGTATGTAACAAAATACCAGAATCTCTTCTCACAGGTCCTCGTCAAGCTGTCAAGACCATGTGGTAGTTGCTCATGTGTTTCTGCAGGTGCTTTGGTGCTAGTGGTGGACTGTGTAGGTGCTCTTATCCTCTGTTATCAGAATCATGAATACGAAGTATGTCATCTGATTTCACGATGAGCAATGCCATGGGGTTGTCTGGAAAAGTGGTTTGTAAACAATGTTATTTGGGGAAATGTGACTTTGCAGAAGCGTAAGCAACACCCTTCACACTATCGATTACTCACTGACTTGCGAAGTGAACACAACCCATCTGGGTCTCACACTGTAACCACACTGTCTTTCCCCCACCGCTAAAGGCCACCGGGTCTAATGTCTTATAGGCAGACATTCTGTAAATGCTCTGAGGAACTGCAATGGAAGGAGGCAGGCGATATCACCACTGTGTGAGTAGAAAGTAGTTACACGGGAAATAGAAGTAGTTCACTTTAAATAGGACACATTGTAGTTGTAAGAAAAATAGCCTACATGATGAATTTCCATTTGCACTGGCTATTAGTGTTGCGCTGCAAAGCCATTTACAGCCTCATAAACAATTACAGTCATGCCTGGGCAAATTACCAGGTTGTTCTAAGGACATTGTGCATCCAGAATTAAAACGGAGACCCAATGAGGCAGAAAGCAGATGCAAGGTCATTACTTCAGCAGAAGGAGGTTTAGGGTCTTGGGGGTAAAAGCTGTCTGGAAACCCCATTGTTTAACAATGGGTTCATGTTTGCACTCCTTACTAAATGCTTCACGTCACTCGAGACACACTTTATCAGGCGTATGTTTCTGAGAGAAAGATTATTTTGTTATATGGTAAATGCTTAATAGAGCGGCACAGTAGATAGCGGCGTTCTTGTGAACTTCGACGTACTTTTACATTTGAATAGATTGCTTAGCAGCAACGGAAACATTGACCAACATCAGATACCGAGGTACGTCAAAGTCAAAGACATTTTGAAACTTAATAGTGGAAGGAGTGGAAGCGTTATGCACTCAGAGTAAGTATCACGTTGTCACTTTTCCTGATGGTGATGTGTCTCATGTTCTACTCAATCATCCTCCATCCACATCAGTTAAGGGTGTTTTGGTCAGCTTTACTCTGCATTTATGATGCAGCCACAGCTGGAGAACGATTTCACTTTCTTCCACCAAACTTCAGTCCTTTGTCTGTTTGGGATAATGCAGTAGTACAGCATCCTATATGTTTTATTTCCTCGTACACAATGTTTTAGAACTGCACCCCTATATTCACAATATCATTATAAACTTGCTCTTTGACCTGTGCCAGTAGGACACATAACAGTTGTCTTGCCAGTAGAGGGCAGGGTTGACTATTGCATGTGTCTCAAGCGCAGAACTGTTTATATTACCCTCCAAAGAAGACGTATAATTGATGGTGATCCAAAATATTGAACATTGACAATGTTATTATTGGAGTCGTTTTTGAAATGGTCATTTATAAAGCAAATTACATGACCGTTTTCTCATAGCATAAATGGACAGCAAATAGGTACTTACAGGTAGTTGTCAAAATTCAACACCTGTGGGAGGGCCTTGTTCTGTGCATTAAATGTGTGGTCGCTTCCCAACTCGAACACTAAATTGCACACTGAGTGTACAAAACAGTGGGGACACCTGCTCTTTCCATGACATAGACTGACCAGGTGAATCCAGGTGAAAGCATTGATCCCTTATTGATGTCACTTGTTAAATCCACTTCAATCAGTGCAGATGAAGGCGAGGAGACAGGTTAAAGAAGGATTTTTAAGCCTTGAGACATGGATTGTGTACAGATATAGGATCTTAGTTTGATCACTCTTTTGTTGCTGATAATTTTTCCTCTACAGCAGGAAATGCAAATGTATAGTCAAGGTTTAAAAATGCTTCTGAAGTTTGTCATTTCCACTTTAAAATGTCAGATTTGATTTGCCCTGATGAAAAATGTATCAACCCCTACAAAAAATAATAATTCACATTTCCTGTTGCTGTTGGATTCTTTTCTGGTTGTAGCAAACTGGCCCAAATTAAGATCCTACATCTGAATATATGCCATTCAGAGGGTCATTTAAGTGCCTTTGAATGGGATATGGTAGTAGGGGACAGGCGCACCGTTTTGTGTCAAGAACTGCAACGCTGCTGGTTTTTTTTTAACGCTCAACAGTTTCCTGTGTGTATCAAGAATGGTCCACCACACAAAGTACACCCAGCCAACTTGACACAACTGTGGGAAACATTGGAGTCAATATGGTCCAGCATCCCTGTGGAATGCTTTCAACACCTTGTAGAGTCCATGCTCCTGACGAATTGAGGCTGTTCGGAGGGTTAAAGGGTGGTGCAACTCAATATTAGGAAGGCGTTCCTAATGTTTTGTACACTCAGTGTATGAACTAGACTTGAGACGTTACTGATCACAGGTATACTGTAGTACTGTATTTGTCCCAACCTGTGTTAATTATCCGTTCTCAAGCAGAGGAAAACAACTTGATATTTTCAGACCAAAGCTCCTATGGTGACCTCTGTGGGACAGGCAGTCATACCTGTGTGACTGGCGATATGAAACAGTGGTGCTCTGGCCATGCGTGACAGTGTCAGATTACCACACTGCAGTCAGACAAGCAGAGCTGGGGTAAAAGCCTGCCATATGGGCTCTTGTAATTGAGCCAGGGAGAGGAGAGGAGATGAGAGGAGAGGAGAGCATAGCATATCATAGAATTTCCCCTGAACACGTTAGCATAGCATAGCATCCCTCCTGAACACATTGTGGCCCCAATGGCTGTATGGCTGTTTCAGCTGACCACAGGGTGGCACTGAAGGGTACAGCCAAATAGACACGTTATTAGTGGAAATAAATACATCAATAATGGCTGTGTGACGCTCAATATCTGGGTATTTTTTTAACCAAGAGGCCGACAGACTCAACGTTTAAGTTCTCTCTCTCCCCCATGTAGTTAGCAGGAAGATGGAGAGAGTTATTCAGAAGCCTGACTCTGATAATATTGTAAAGGAAGTGGCACCATTGAGGGGCAAAATGCCACCATACCTATGTAACATTCATATCATTTGAATTATAAATCAGAACGAGGAAAAGTCTATGTTCTGAGTTGATTAATATTTAAAGGATTGAGCATACATATCAGCATATTGACAATGGGAGAATACTAATTTTCTCATCTCTGTTTCTGATGAGAGGTTAAACAGAATGCTAACTGCATAATTCAGTTTCGTTTTTGCATTTTCTTACCTTTGATAGATTTTTGGAGGGTTGAATAACTTCTCTGTTTTTTATTTCCTGTCCAAAAAAGAAGAAATATTTTCAGTGAAAAAATGAATATATAGGAAGACGGTGCATGCAAATGAGAGTACATAGGTGATGTCTGTGTTTTGACATTACATAGAAGGAATACTCACATCTTTACCATGCACACATTTTAAACATACCAATTGAACCACTGTTATTAGTACATTTAATATTTAGCTGTAAGGGCTTTAGAGAAGCAAAAAGACATAAACTGTGTACCTGTATATGACCCGTAGTTGACATGTACAGTAGTCTGACTACATCACAGACGATTCAATTGAATGTTACATTTAACTCACTTGGAACCTGGACAGAGAGACATGGTTTCTTTTGTATCGTTATAATTCCTCTCTCTGGTTGGAATGTGCTTCTTTGTGAAAGAGTGCGCCCATCCAGGTGAGAATGTCTAACAGTAAGGAAATCAATATGATGTAAATTATTAAGAGCTCAGGAATGCGTCTGACCCCCACTGTCTTGCACCGGGCTGGGCTCTGAAGGCTGGCAGGTGGACGCGGGCTTGGACTTTCCCTCTAACACTCATTAGTGGCTGGGAGCCCGGGCTCCCTGTGAGTGGAAAGGCAGGGATCACAGCGGGGAAGTGATGGTCCAGGCCTCTCACATCCCGACTCAGCCTTCGCTCCAGCTCCTTCAGCCTCTCCCTGGAAGCTCATTAGTAAGTGCACTGATGCATAAGAGCTAGTCATTAGCTGAGCCTTTTTTTCCCATCTTCATCTCTCTCCCCCCCGACACCACGTCTGATCCCGGAGACCAGTGGCAGTGGCAGGTTTAAAAGACAGGAGAGGGCCACATTACTGCAGGTAGATGAACAATAAAGAGTGGCTAGCGGTGGTAGCTAGCTAGCAGCGGAAGGGCTTGAGTCAATTTGATGTGAGCTCTTCAAAATGGAGTCCATCCAAAAGCCCTCCAAACCAAAGAGTAAACATTAGCGCTTGACCATGACTTTGGCTGTGCGCTCCACTCTTCCTCCATGGTTGGTTTTGATCTGTGGTATTTGCTTTTGCTGCTGGCCAGATCCCCTCAGCACCTGATGGCTGGCCAGGCTCTGAGTAAATAAGATCTCAGGCCCAGTCCTCTCCAGGGCTGCTGAGTAAACAAGGTCTCTGGTGTGCGTAGCGTGCCTGGCAGCAGGGTGAATGCTGGTCCAGGGGCCTCCAGAGGCCCTCCACCCCCTATTTTTCTATCTAGCTCTTTAATTCTCCCCCTCTCTCTCTTTCTCTCTCTTACTCTCTCACTCATGGAAACAAAAGAGCATTATACTCATACTGTACACACTCCAATGATAGTCTGCTCTTCATGAAGAGATATCAGCATTGCCCTCAGTACTGTATTCTCTCACAGAACTGTTTGTTAATGTGATGTAGAGTCTCGTATGTAGTAATAATACATAAGATTTTCTTTTTCATGTTGTCCGTATCACTTTCTATGTCTTTCATGTATAAACGTTTGTAGGAAAATCTGAGTGATAATCCCAGAACTGAATGAAGTGTAAAAAACTACAATAACCATCATTTATTTAAACCTTGTGGTCCCATACCCCACTAGGGGGGGTCACATGCACACGCACACACACACACACACACACACACACACACACACACACACACACACACACACACACACACACACACACACACACACACACACAGGCACGCATGCACATACAGACATACATAACCGCATACACATGCATATATGTATATATGTATATATATATATATATATATATATATATATATTTGCTACCATTCAAAAGTGTGGGGTCACTTAGAAGTGTCCTTGTTTTTGAAAGAACAACACATTTTTTGTCCATTACAATAACATCAAATTGATCAGAAATACAGTGTAGACATTGTTAACCATCACTTCTGTGTTCCAATGGTACGTTGTGTTAGCTAATCCAAGTTGATCATTTAAAAGGCTAATTGATCATTAGAAAACCCTTTTGCAATTATATTAGCATAGCTGAAAACTGCTGTCCTGATTAAAGAAGCAAGAAAACTTGCCTTCTTTAGACTAGCTGAGTATCTGCAGCATATGAGATCTTCAGTTTCTTGGAAATGTCTCGCATGGAATAGCCTTAATTTCTCAAAACAAGAATAGACTGACGAGTTTCAGAAGAAAGGTCTTTGTTTCTGCCCTCTTTGAGCCTGTAATCGAACCCACCAATGCTGATGCTCCAGATACTCAACTAGTCTAAAGAAGGCCAATTATATTGCTTTATTAATCAGGACAACAGTTTTCAGCTGTGCTAACATAACTGCAAAAGGGTTTTCGAATGATCAATTAGCCTTTTAAAATGATAAACTTGGATTAGCTAACACAATGTGCCATTGGAACACAGGAGTGATGGTTGCTGATAATGGGTCTCTGTACACCTATTTAGATTTTCCATCAAAAAAATCTGCCATTTCCAGCTACAATAGTCATTTACAACATTAACAATGTCTACACTGTATTTCTGATCAGTTTGATGTTATTTTAAGGTACAAAAAAATGTGCTTTTCTTTCACAAACAAGGACACATTCTAAGTGACCGCAAACTTTTGCACGATAGTGTATAAATAAACATACAAACCTCAGCAAGCTGGCTGATTAATGTTAACCACTTTCACTCAAGATCTTTTACGGCTTCCAAAGCACTAATAACAGGTGCCCAAGTGTGCTCTGTAACAACACAAGCAGCTATGGAATTGATTTGTTCATATATTTATGGCCGTACGGACAGATTTATCCAATATGACACAGGAAAATACCTTTTAATATCTGCATTTGCATTCAAATGTCCATCATTTCCATGTCAACAGTACTTATCTACCTCAAGACACTTGGGACAGTTTTACAATGCTGTTTTTCTCAATATGTCCGAACAATATGCTCAATGATAGGATGTAGCATCGTTATATGCCATGCATAACTTTCAGTAGCATTAACTGAACGTCATCTGCTTGTTTTAGAATGTTATCAAGTCACTCAGTCATATCTTATGGTACGCCTGTACATGGACGTTAACTATAGTTAGCTATTTCAAAACCAGCATTTTAAGCATCTAAACACTGCATGTAATCAAGCATTGTCCTCAAAGGAATCCTGTGGCATTTAGTGAGACAGAATGTCATAAAGATAAATAACGATGATGACACCTGCAGATATTGTCATTACTTTCGCCGTTGTAATCTCCCAAGCCACAAACAAATGGATTTCATATACTGCAAAAAGATTAAACAATTTAATTTAACATTTAATGTCCTTTTTGAATGATTATAAACATTACGTGACCATAAGGGAGGTCCCTAAGTATCCAAACACCTTGGATCCAGTTCAGCACTGCTACAGTTCCACCTCCTCCTCTACTAATGGACTGCTGTAGCTCTTTGCTGCTGGTACTACACCCCAGAGTTGTGTTTTGTTAAGATTTCAGGACACAATTCCATTACAGTGAAATGTACTTTGCATGTCAGAGTAATGACCAAAAAGAAGTAGCCACGTTAATGTGCTATACTGTCTTTCCATGGGTAAAGGTATGGCTTGCTATTGCAGAAGTTTACAGAGTCAAATTCACATCAGCTTAATGGGATCTGGAGCTTGCCATGCTGGAAACGTTGATGCCAATTAATCCAGGTTGTAACTAGGAGAGACTCCTGCTGATTTATTCACATCCATTGTTGATTGTTTTTGGCCCCAGGAGCTCAAAGTCCTTGCTAGTGCCAAAACTGGTGGCACCAAGTTCTCTCCTTTAGCCCCTGTCGCATTGTGTGTGGATTGCCTGCAATTAGTAAAGCTATGGAGGCAGAGAAATGACAAGATGGGACATGGCTATTGTAATGCAAGGAGGCTGTTGGCTCACACGCCAGCTGAAAGGCAAGGCTCTACAATGTTTGTTAGCCCTCCGGGTTATCCCTGATTCACTACTGCAGACAGGGAACAAGATTTATGTAACACAAATCAATACCCCGGACAAACGTTGACCATTGTGGACGGGCAATTGAGGCAGCTTTCTTTATCAGCCTAACATGACACTAATGTGTTTTTATTCCTGTTTAACCCAGGCTGTGATGAAGCTTTTGGCAGGCTAAGACAGAGACGGTGAGAGGCAAGCTGCCCTTAATTTGTCTGGGAATACATGCCAACATGCAGACAGAGGCTGATGCACTCGCTTGTTGTCGAGGCGATGGCCTATCAGTCTTCTTGTTCCAGCCGGGTCCTTTATCTCATGTTTGTTGCTGTCTGCCATTGTGAGAAGAATCAGCAATTTGCATCCTCCAGCCGATAGTGTTCCAAGAGGACTAATGATTGTGTGGCTTCGCCGGGATCCCACTCAACGCTGTCTGAAGTGAATTAGAAATAAGTGCAGTTTCCAGAGCTCATCCACATGGGGAGTGTTTTCACAGGATCTCACAGGTCCCCTTTATTCCCCGGCCTGTCGCCTGTGATTTCATTAACACTGCTTGTCAGCTAAACACAATAGGGCACACACCAGGCAAAGCACTCAAGCAAACGACCATATGCACACACACTGCACTGTAGACCCCTCCCCACCACAAAAAAAGGAGCACTACTTTCACAACTGGGCCGTCACAGCGCAGTACAATAATATACACTTTGTTTAATTTCCTTCCTACTTATAGTTGAGGAAAATATGAAAGCAACATGAATGACCTGTAGTATTCTCTGAGCATTGAGTAGGAGACACAATGGGAGGGTAGATCTCAGTGCCAAGTTCTTTACCGAGGTCCACATTAAAATTTATTAGGAGACTTGTGAAACAAACACTTGCGACAGAGGTGAATGCATGTCCTGGTAACAGTTGGGCACGTTGCCAGGCCAGGCCAGCCCCACATACTCCCATCAGGCTCTATCTCTCTGCCGTTACACTGTACAGTGCATTCGGAAAGTATTCAGACCCTTTGACTTTTTCCAGATTTTGTTACGTTACAGCTTAATTCTAAAATGGATTAAATTGTCTTTCCCCCTCATCAATCTACACACAATACCCTATAATGACAAAGCAAAAACAGGTTTTTAGAACATCTAGAAAAGGAATTTGAAAAAGTGAAAAATAAAATATGACATTTACATAAGTATTGTCTTTGTGGTTCTAAACTGCCAAAATGTTTTGGTATCCTTCCACAGATATTCCACACAATCCTGTCCCGGAGCTATACGGACAATTCCTTCGATACTTATGTAAATAAGGTATCTGTTTTTTTGTGTGTTTTTTTTACTTGCAAACATTTCTAAAAACCTGTTTTCGCTTTGTCATTTTGGAGTATTGTGTGTAGATTGATGAGGAAAACATTGTTTTATTCCATTTTAGAATAAGGCTGTAAAGTAACAAGATGTGGAAAAAGGAAGGGGTCTGTATGCTTTCCAAATAGCACACTATTTCCTTTAAAGTGTGCAACTTTTGACCAGGGCTTCTGGTCAGAAGTAGTGCACTATATAGTGAATAGGGTGCCATTAAGCATAAGCATACTTAACATCTCAACCTGAATTGGAATACTGTAAAAAAAATGTCCAGAAGGGATGAGAGTTAGTAGACTTCATTGCAGTGTGCTATAAATGCATGTCCTCAAAGTGATTTTATTGAGATTGTGTATTTAGTTTACCTGTCATGATGGAATACTTAGAATACCTTAAGTGTACAGCTCCCAATATTGTATAAAAATCTTCACTTTAAAGGTAATTTTGTGGCTCACAGACTAATGTTTTTTATTGACATCTTATCAGGGAAGAAAATATGTTTTTGGAATTTTCCATTTATTTCTATATTATTTATTTCCATGTCTGCTCAATGCCCGGAAATGCCATTGTACAAGATATAGTGGAAAAGGATTTCAATGCAAAAAGGAATGAAGTGTCTACAATGACCAGGGTCCTGTACCAACACCACGAGATAAACATCAAACTCTCCAAAAAAGCTTTTATAATTAAAAAAAAACAAACATAAAATGTGAACTCCATATCCCTGATTGATTAAGACAGAACATTTATTTAGGTTCAATTATGTTTATTTTATGTAGGTTTGAGAGTCAAAAAGCAACTGAGGAAAAATGTCTTGCTACTTTGTTTAAAACATCAAGTCAGATTTGTGAAACACTGTCAGAGTGCTGTTTTTGTTGAGGATTTTCAAATTGTACAAATGTTTGTATTGTCTGTTTTGAGTATCTGTTGTCAACTGTTCTTTAGTACATCCTTAATCTATTGAATTATTTGCTGTGCTTGACCTAAGGGACAATGTTTGTTTTATAAAATATTGTTTTATGTTCTGAATCTAGAAAACATGCAAAAATGCGAGATTTTGTTTTTAGCTCTGGTGCATTATGTAGTGCTATAAAATTAAACATAAAGATGTTTGGAGATTATCTAATGTTAGAATTACACAATCAAGGCATTTAAACACTTGTTGGACACTATAAAGTGCCTTCAGAAAGTACTCAAACCCCTTGACTTTTCCACACAGCCTTAGTCGAAAATGAATTAAATATAGAAAACAGAAATACCTTATTTACATAAGTATTCAGACCCTTTGCTATGAGACTCTAAATTGAGCTCAAGTGCATCCTGTTTCCATTGATCATCCTTGACATGTTTCTACAACTGTTGTAAATTCAATTGATTGGACATGACTTGGAAAGGCACACACCTGTCTATATAAGGTCCAAATATATATAAAACCAAGCCATGAGGTCGAAGGAACTGTCCATAGAGCTCTGAGACAGGACTGGGTTGAGGCACAGATCTGGGGAAAGGTACCAAAACATTTCTGCAGCATTGAAGGTCCCCAAGAACACAGTGGCCTCCATCATTCTTAAATGGAAAAAGTTTGGAACCACCAAGACTCTTCCTAGAGCAATCGGGGGAGATGGGCCTTGGTCAGGGAGGTGACCAAGTACCAGATGGTCACTCTGACGGAGCTCTAGAGTTCCTCTGTGGAGATAGTTGTCCTTCTGGAAGGTTCTCCTATCTCTGCAGGACTCCGCCAAACAGGCCTTTATGGTAGAGTGGCCAGACGGAAGCCACTCAGTAGAAGGCACATGACAGCCCGCTTGGAGTTTGCCAAAAGGCACCTAAAGATTCTCAAACCATGAGAAACATGGATTCTCTGGTCTGTTGAAACCAAGATTAAACTCTTTGGCCTCAATGCCAAGCTTCACGTCTGGAGGAAACCTGGCACCATCCCTATGGTAAAGCATGGTGGTGGCTGTAGGGATGTTTTTCAGAGGCAGGGACTGGGAGACTAGTCAGGATTGAGGCGAAGATGAACGGAACAAAGTACAGAAAGATCCTTGATGAAAACCTGCTCCAGAGCGCTCAGGTCCTCAGACTGGGTGAATGTTCACCTTCCAACAGGACAATGACACTTTGCACACAGCCAAGACAACACTTCAGGACAAGTCTCTGAATGTCCTTGAGTGGCCCATCCAGAGCCTGGACTTGAACCTGATCGAACATCTCTGGAGCGACCTGGAAATAGCTGTGCAGCAACACTCCCCACCCAACCTGATAGAGCTTGAGAGGATCTGCAAAGAAGAATGGGAGAAACTTCCCAAATACAGGTGTGCCAAGCTTGTGGTGTCATACCCAAGACTCAAGGCTGTAATCGCTGCCAAAGGTGCTTCAACAAAGTACTGAGTAAAGGGTCTGAATACTTATGTAAAAGTGATATTACAGTTTTTTGTTTTTATAAATTAGCAACAATATCTTTAAACCTGTTTTTGATTTGTCATTATTGGGTATTGTGTGTAGATTGATGAGGGGGGAAAAACAATGTAATGAATTTTAGAATAAGGCTGTAACCTAGCAAAATGTGTAAAAAGTCAAAAAGTCTGAATACTTTCCGAAGGCGCTGTATGTAACAATGAAATGCATTTCATGGTGTCTGATGGAGTTGACATATGGTGCCTTCAGAAAGTATTCAAACCAGTTGACTTTTTCCACATTTTCATGCGTACAAAGTGGGATTAAAATGGATTTATTTGTTACAAAATATTACAAAATACTCTGTAATATCAAATTGGAAGAAACATTTGAATATATATTGATGAGATAAGTATTCAGCCCCCTGAGTCAATACATGTTAGAATCACCTTTTGCAGCGATTACAGCTGTGATCTTTCTGGGTAAGTGTCTAAGAGCTTTGCACACCTGTACAATATATGTACAATATTTACACAATATTATTTTCAAAATGAATCAAGCTCAGTCACGTTGATTGTTGATCATTGCTAGACAGCCATTTTCAAGTCTTGTCATAGATTTTCAAGCTGATTAAAGTCAAAACTGTAACTATGCCACACAGGAACATTCAAATGTAATTTTTGGAATATTTTTATTCTGTACAGGCGTCCTTCTTTGCACTCTGTCATTTATGTTAGTATTGTGGAATTAATACAATGTTGTTGATACATCCTCAGTTATCTCCTATCACAGCCATTCAATTCTGTAACTGTTTTAAAGTCACTATTGGCCTCGTGATGAAATCCCTGAGCAGTTTCCATCCTCTTCGGCAACTGATTTAAGAAGGGCACTTGTATCTTTGTAGTGACTGGTTGTATTGATACACCATCCAAAGTGTAACATTTATAACTTCACCATGCTCAAAGGGATATTCAATGTCAGCTACCAATAGGTGCCCTTCTTTGTGAACCATAGGGAAACCTCCCTGGTCTTTGGGGTTGAATCTGTGCTTGAAATCCACTCCTCGACTGAGGGACTTTACAGATAATTGTATGTGTGGGGTACAGAGATGGGGTAATCATTTAAAACCATGTTAAACACTATTATTGCACACAGAGTGAGTCCATGCAACTTATTATGTGACTTTTTATGCAAATGTTTAGTCCTGAATTTACGTAAGCTTTTCATTTTGAATACATTTGAAAACATTTCTAAAAACGTACTTCCAATTTGAATTCATGCGATATTGTGTGTAGTACAGTGACACAGTATTTCAATGGAATCCATTTTAAATTCAGGCTGTAACACGACAAAATGTGGAAAAAGTGAAGGGGTGCGAATACTTTCTGATGGTGCTATGAATCCAGTTAGTGCCGTTTTATGAAGACAAAATGAAGATTTTCTCTCTTTACATGTTGATACTTTGGTCTATCAAAATATGTACTTCAAGTTTTGTTAACATTATAAACAATATTAGTAGGAAAAAATGTTGCCCCTATTTTCAAGATTCCCTGGGCTCAAGGAAGACTTAAACTGACTGATTGGACCAATGGGAATGTGCTCTTACTTACTAAGTCAAATTAAAAATATGTTGAAGCAGACATCAGTTTGCCATCTGTGATTAGTGAGTTAATCAAGTATGTGTGCGAAGCAGAAAACTCCTCTAAGGATCAACCTCTCTCTGTTGATCGTAGAGTACAGTTGATGATTGGATAAAATGTGCTGGCTTACTGTGCTGGAATATGAACGTATAATACACCATTTGCATTTTAATGAGCTATTGAGCATTATAAAATAAATGATCCCAGCTACACAACCCTCTCACTTAAACAACTGTAGCTTCCAGCTTGTTATTGTAATACAATAACATTTTCGTAAGGATACATTTAACTTCTGTGTGTGGTTATAATGTGAATGAAAATGCACTATGTACTCATTAAGAACTTGTTTTTGATAAAGATCGATTTGATTTTACTTGTACAATATTAATTGTATATAGCCTATTGTATTTGGCCTACAGTAATTATGCACATGCAATATGCACCATTATTTCAGCGTTGTTGCATCCTACACTTCAGCAATCCACTTTGACTGTGACACGTATCAACAAGCCATGCATGAAATTTATGCATGACAAATGAGAAGTTCGGTATGCCGAACAAAATGTTGTTCAATTAAAGGAAAAGTAATGGCATCCCACAGTATATAACAAAGAAAATCAGGACATACTTAAAAGTGACAGAAAACCATAATGGCTCGTTCTCCCACCTGTCATGCTATGTTATTCAGCTAATTCCCCTTGCTGTTTAAAACACTTGCACATCCAAATTCGCCATCGTAATCTCTATGACAGAGGACATTAATTATGGTCATCAGTCGATCGTTGTTTCTTCACAACATCTCTGATTTAAAATTTCACACAATGTAATGATTGTGCTTCAGCGTTAGAAGCTGTGAAATGTACGGAGAAGTCAATGAGTCTGAATTTGTATTCTTGGGAGAGTCGTTCGCCTAAAAAAGCTGCCCAAATCAAAGGCATAAGTGCTTGAGGAAAAGATTTATTTACATGCAAATTATAATATATCTTAACAACATGTTCATTAAAATATTGTGCAAATGAGGGACCAACAAAGTGATAACTTCTATCCCGATATGTGGGTTCAGATTTCATACTTGGAAAGTTTAATTAAGCAATAGATTATGTTTTGAAGGGAGTGTTCAGTTTAATGAATCCCCCGAGAACGTAGATAAACACTGCAAAAGTATCAAAGCATTCATCTCTTTAATAGATGTGAAAATTAGCCATGTAAATGGTCTGGAGTCTTTCTTTTCAACACTCGTGGGAACGTTCACCAGATAAAGATGACACTTTATGTAACCTGCATTATACAAGCTGGTTTTTTTTGTTTGAAAGCGCCCGAATGCTATTTTAGGTACGCTCTAACATCTTCAAGGACAAGTAGACAAACACCAAAGTCTTCTAATGCATCATTTTAACACACGACTCATCAACAGTGAGGATGGATGGAAAGAGGTTTTCTGTGTCAAAGTGACTCGATGGCATACCGATCCGAATCTCCACCTTATGCCTTGTAAAACCAAACGAGCGCAATTGATCAATAGAGTATTACCCATCGGTACGACTTATATGAGGCTCTTTGATCAAGGAGTAGCCTTCACCGTGAGTGAATTGGTGGTCATTTAAGCTGGGTTTTTTCTCTCAATAAGATCTACCTCAGTGTGGGTCTATGCTGCAATGGTGAAACAGAAGAGAGTCAGTGAACCTTACTCCATTGTGTGATGGAAGAATGCTACGTGCCTAACATTCACCTCTGCTAGGCTGCCTGTTGTTTATCCCTGTAATGTCCATTTTATTGGGGAATCTCAGCAAGCCTTCACACTACCTGCTGTGCTCAGCAGTGTGGAGAAGCCAGGGCCAGTTGAGTGGTGGTCAGTGGCTGTCTATCACAATCTCAGGGATCAGTTAGCAGACATCAGTCTTCGTCTCTGGGCTGGTGCTGGTTGTCTTATGTCTCTTGATGTTACAAAAAGAAGGTGGAACACCACAAAGGTTTGTAAACCTAGAAGTAGAGTAATTCTATTGTAAATGTAAGTTCAGACTTTGTGTGTTGTTATCGTCATTATGCATCTAATCTTACTGTAATTAGTTGAGTGTGTTATGCCATTGTAGCATGAACAATGTTTCACAATCCTTTTTACTGAAAATGATTGTAAAACATGAAGATTTTATGATCCGTTGTGGTATATAGGCAGGGCCGGCCCCAGGCATAAGTGGCACAGGCGGTCCCCGCCGGAGGCCACGACCAACATGAAAAATGTTTCACAATTCTTTTTAATAAAAATGATTGTTAAACATAAATGTTTTATGATCCTATGTGGGATATGGGCAGGGCCGGCCCCAGAAAAAAAGCAACATAGGCGGTCCAGGCCGGGGGCTCCCAACCAAAAAATACAGAAGACCGACCGGGCATGGAGGGCACGCAAGACACGTGCCCAGGGGCCCTGACCTCCAGATGGCCCCCATCGACATGGCACAAGTCATGCCAAAATGTGTAGAATTGCAGAAAATTTGCTTCAAATTGCAAGCATTTCTCTCCGCCCCATGAAAGAAATTGACAGAATTGCAGGAAGTCAACTGTCAAACTGAAGAAAAATAATATCTCTGCAAACATGGATTTTTTTTTTGAATTGCATGAATTTTGTTATAAAACTGCAAAATTTTCTGTAGCCCCTTGGCAAAATGTGTAGAATTGCAGGAAAATAACTTTAAAACATATTTTTGTTGTATCCTCCGTCAAGAGAAGAACAACTAAAAGGTTTTTCCTGTGAGGTGGTTGGGCCTCCCTAACCAAATCGTGCGTAGGGCCACCAAAAGGCTATGGCCGGCGCTGTGTATAGGGAAAAACATTGTCAAAATAGGTTGTTACTTTCACTCATAGGTTTGAGGTCGGAATTAAAGAAAACAGAAACCTTATGTTGGAGAAGTGAACAGTCAGAGCCAATCCTACCTCTACCTCTCCCCCTGCTGTGGGAACAGGCCCTGTAGCCCTCTTGGAAGTAAACAACAGCCCCGTCAACAGTCGGCAGCAGACTTCCTCCTTTCTGTGTTTCATTTGCTGCACTGCCCTTTTCCAACTCCATCCCTGACCTGTTTCCACCCCTAATTTCTCCCATCACATTCAGATCAGAGCTAGCCGACGGTCAGCTTCATTACAGCCAATGTTTCTCTGCAGTTTGGTGCTGGGTCTCCTCTGAATTACCGTCATTTACATTTTCCAGCGGTGATTGCGGTTGCAGGTGGTAATACATTAAGGGACTGAGACAGCCAGTGGTAGCCGACTGAAAGACCTTTCTCCATTTACACTAAGTTTCTCCTTACATTCTTGGGCATGTAGCCGTAATTAGGGGCAATGGTTTTGACTGTGGTCATATTCATACGGGACAACTCACTATAAGTTGTACAACAAGGTGATTATATATATTACATATGATTACGATATTACTATATTACATATATTACATATATTGTGCTGGGCCAATAGATTATGCCAGGGGTCTTGGGAATTTCAAGTAGAAATTCTAGCCTAATCAAAGCATAAAAAGACTGCCTTGAAATAGCTTATTGCTCATTTCAAGAGCTATCTGGCTGCTTGCCAGTCCCATGTGGCTCAGTTGGAGCATGGTGCTTGCAACACCAGGGTTGCAGGTTCGATTTCTACTGGGAACCAGCGCTCACTACTGCTAAGTGACTCAAATGGAAATGTCATAGAAGGGCATAATATTCTGCTTTGTCTACATGTGTTCCTTTTTGATTTGTTCATGATGTCACATGGCACTTTTAATCTAAGCAATCCATGACTTCTGTAATTACAGAGGAAAAAATATGTTGTAGAGGCCTTGATATACCGTATCGTATTAAACATCTGATCGAATTCATTGACACACATTTTAGCATACAATTTTGACTTGATAGATCCCGGCACAGTATTTGAAACATGGTATTCTTCATAGTGTCTCTCGAAGATGAACTCCTCTAACAGGTAACACCCACAGAAAGCCCTCAGTCCATTTCCATGTAGCCTCCAGCTGCATGAGCGCTATGACAGCCTCTTGGGGCAGGGGGATTATTGAGAGCAAGCCTTCCCTAGCTCAGTGCCTCTGGCTGGGCCCAGCCAGCCCCCCAGTGCTTCACAGTGCCTCACAGCGCAGCCCACCAAGCACACAGAGAGCAAAGAGGCACTGGGGACCCCTCTAATTGTCCATGCTTTGGGCGCCTCTTCTCTAGCCCAGCATGAAGACAGTCTGCTCCAGTCCCAGGGCCGTCCCGCTGCTCCCCACTCAGCCTCTACACAGGGAGTCTGAAGACAGGGTTTGGGTTTGAGCTTCTAGCATACTGACTGAGGCAAAAGTGCACCTGGAAATGCAGAGGATATTTCAGAGTGTTCTGCAGTCAATATAGCCGACTGCCAGTGCCATCTCAGTATGACATGGTTAAACCTTCTTCACAGGCGTTATCAAGTTTATGCCATCCACACACTTCTCAGTGGATAGAACACTAGCGAAATGTTTGCAGCATTGTCGGAGCACACATGCTGAGCCTCAGCCATAACATTCAAATGAAACTATAATCATTTTGTAATTACTTCACCAGTTCGGCAGACAATGACGAGCCCCCAGATTTGTCGACTCGATGCCTTCATAAACAATATCCACATGAAGGCCTATGTTATTTTCTGACTGCATGTAGTTGTAGATATTTCTCCGTGCCTTGGAGGGATCCAGTTCTTCAAAGGCTCCAGTAAGAGGCTGCAGTGAGAATAGACTGTGTGGAGCCTGAGGAGCTGGGGGAGGCAATGGGGAGGATGAGGGAAGGCCACGGCTGCTGGGAGATGATGAGGACTGACAAGGCCACCCCCCAAAAAAAAACGAAGGAAGAGGCAGCACCAAGTCATCCAGTGGGGGAGGGGAGAGCACATATTCACAACCCACCGCTATGGTTATTAGTACCTTTTGATACTTTCAGCTCTTTGAAATCACTCCATGTTTCTTCCTGTGAGAGTCGAAGAGAAAACTCTGGCAAATCGTGGATACATCTGTTCAAATCAAACATGTTTGTTTCTACCTGGCTGATGGTCCACTTTAGCACTGATGTGTCTGTGCTTAAACATTCCAGATGGTGAGAGGGAGGAGGAGAGGCAACTATAATGATAGCAGTTAGAGATGTACAACACATTTACAACACGTACTGTTTCAACCAGTAGCAGAGCAGCCAAACAACATCTCGTACCTGTTCACTAGGCTCGTTTCCCCGAGGGTTTTCAAATTGATTCTGGATCAGTTTATATCAAAGAATATACATGTATTCTACTGTTGCACATACTGTAAATGTTCTATGTTGGTTTGTTGATTTTAAACGGGGTTAAATCCAAGCAAGGAAGCAAGTCGAAGCAAGAATGTACTTATTCATGAGATTCAACGACGTCATAGATTTTAAAATGCTACCCTCAGAAGGTTGCAATTACAAAACAAGCTCCTGAAATCACTTAGAAGGGTTATGTATTGTAAATGTGGTGCTTTCTAATGCCATGATCAACCAGTCGGAACTAAAAGTAATTATGAACCGCTCAAGGTTAAATTGGTATGCATTAACATTTTAGAATGCCAAATCGTTATTTTCTTAACAATGAATCTAGCTACGTATATTAGTGATACATGTAACGCACAACGTCATTTATCTGGCCACGTAACTCACATGCTTTGACTATGTCCATTTTCATTTCCCTGTCTTTCCAATGATGAGCAGTCATAAACCTACATTCTTGCATCACAATTTTCGTTCCAGTAAGATGGGGAAAGAGATTCCCTGTTAAGATGGGGGAGAGAATGGGTTCCTAAATTTGTGCAAATATCAATTCGAAGGAGATTTCAGATAAGGCAAAGATCCCCCTGACATCTTAACATATTTACTAACCCCTCCAATCAATACAGTTAAGGGATGACACGCGCACACACACACACACATACACAAACTTATCATTTAGATATTAACATACTTTTGTGTATATAGTGTATGTGGACACCACGTCAAATTTGTGGATTTGACTATTTCAGCCATATCCGTTGCTGATATAAAATTGAGCACACAGCCATACAATCTCCATAGACAAACATTGGCAGTAGAATGCCCTTACTGAAGAGTTCAGTGACTTTCAACATGGCACCGTCATAGGATGCCACCTTTCCAACAAGTCAGTTTGTCAAATGTCTGCCATGCTAGAGTTGCCCCGTTCAACTGTAAGTACTGTTATTGTAAAGTGGAAACATCTAGGAGCAGCAACGGCTCAGCCGCGAAGTGGTAGGCCACACAAGCTCACAGAATGGGACCGCCCAGTGCTGAAGCGCGTAGTGCATAAAAATCATCTGTTCTCGGTTGCAACACTCACTACTGAGTTCCAAACTGCCTCTGTAAACAACGTCAGCACATGAACTGTTTGTCGGGAGCTTTATGAAATGGGTTTCCATGGCCAAGCAGCTGCACACAAGCCTAACATCACCATGAGCAATGCCAAAAGACGGCTGGAGTGGTGTAAAGCTCACCGCCATTGGACTCTGGCGCAGTGGAAACGTGTTCTCTGGAGTGATGAATCCCGCTTCACCACCTGGCAGTCTGACGGACTAATCTGGGTTTGGTGGATGCCAGTAGAATGCATAGTGCCAACTGTAAAGTTTGGTGAAGGAGGAATAACGGTCTGGGGCTGTTTTTCATGGTTCGGACTAGGCCCCTTAGTTCCAGTGAAGGAAAATCTTAAAGCCACAGCATACAATGACATTCTAGATGATTCTGTGCTTTCAAATTAGTGGCAACAGTTTGGGGAAGGCCCGTTCCTGTTCCAGCATGACAATGCCCCTGTGGCTGAGTGGAAGCAAGTCTCCGCAGCAATGTTCCAACATCTAGTGGAAAGCCTTTCCAGAAGAGTGGAGGCTGTTATACAGTAGCAGTAAAGGGTGGACCAACTCCATATTAACGGCCCATTATTTTGGAATGAGATGTTGGACCAGCAGTGTTGTGTATTTCAGCAAGCAGCAAAGACAGCAAAAGACGGTCAATGAGGTTCTTTAAAGATATTAGTGGTATTGTTCAGGATTCTCCCCAGAGTTTGTCCTCCCCATGACACTGAATGGACAAATTAGACAGCCCAAATGTGCTCGTGCTGAACATATTGTATTACTATTCAGAAAGTTATGGGAGCAATAAATAAGTACTTTGGAATGTTGGTCATGCCAGGAATAGCAATGAAAAGGATAGCTAGACAATAGCCCCTAACTGGACTGTGACAGGCTAATTATTTTGCCTGCATAATAAAACTCTCTTTACATAGGTCACTTGGAAAGTGTAATAAAAAAATGTGTTATAGATTATTTTTATTGAAGCAATTAAACCAAAAAGCCAAAAAAAAAAAAAAAAAGTAATTAAGTGCTGAGGTAATAATAGCGTTGGTCAAAAGCATTTGTTTTAGAAAAGGATTTGTCTGTCTTGCCTCTTTAATGCAGCCTAGCACACAATCCTATTCATGGTGTGTGATTTTAGAAGTGTACCAGTAGCTTTGACTGCGAGAGCCAATTATATTTATAATGCCACATTCTGTGCAGAATTTTGTTAAACTATTGTGTGGTAATTGTAAGCAAAATGCTAAGATGATTTAAATGACCTATCTACCTATGTATATTAAATGTCTGAAGATACTAACCATTCCTACTAGCCGGTTAATAATTATGTTAAATTGGTTGTCTTATCAGCACTTAAAAAGTTGGGATTATCAGCGTCTTGACTGTGCCAAATTCTTGGCGGATGTACGGCCGTTCCCTGCATAAAGAGCAAAGGAAAAAGATAATATTTGGAGGTTAAACTCCACAATTTCCTCTTTTTAAAGAGAGGTAAAGAGGAGCCATTGCACAAATGTGCTCCCTCTTTGTGAGGTAAATCGGACTGACGGGTCTGTGGGGCATTAACATCCACTTGACTTTGAGTGCAGCAGATTTTCCAAGCCAACACATACATGTAGCTGACACATCAACTGTGTTGATCTCTACAATTGTGTCAGGTACTAAATTCAGATGATATGTTAATGTGAAGGGGAAATATGTTGCCATAATTAGCATATGGACCAATTGCATTCCTGGGCCTTATTATCATTCAGCTCGCGCACCTTCCGAACAGCACAATAATAATCTAATTGTCTGGTAGAAAAATACATTTGCATTGTTTTATAAGGTCAAAGATAGTGTGTTAAAGACTAAAAAATCCCCTCAACCAAGATAAAGGGCTCTGTTCTCAAAGTAATGTAAATTGTTAAGTTAAGTATTCTTGACTCAGACAGGTTAGACTTTGTAATAAACTAATGTTTAGATTTTTAAAGACATCACGATGCAGTATAAAAACAGGAAGTTAGGTCCTGAATATCCTGGTGCTAAAGCCCTGGAACCTATTGTGCAGTACAGTATCGAGTAAGTTTGCGTTTCTGCTGTGAAACGTGTATTCTGCGGACATAGCTAGCCTGAAGCTGAGCTGTTTGCATCACCAACATAAGGAACAGTCCTTTTATTCTAAGGTCCCTATCATCGTTGAGGTGCTTGACAGATGTAAAAGCATTGCATGCCGGCGTATAACAGAGAAAAATACTTTCCTCCACATATATTTTACGTGTAAAGAAGCGTCTTGGTTGTTTAAGAAGAGATGTTTTGAATGTTTTCTCAATTCAATAGGCTATCATGGTTGAATGTCCTGTTTTTCAACTCTCACCGAAACATCATCACTTTTATTTTGCCATGACCCAGAAAAGCTTTGCATGTGTGAATTTATCATTTTAATTATCCACCGATATGTACCTGTGTTGTTATTTATAAAACAAAGTATGATTTGGATCAACTGTCATAAATTACATCTCGTACAACAAGTTGAAAATGTGTTTGGAAATCCACCCACATCTTCTGCTGTTCACTGTGCTCTATTCTTTAGTTGAAAGATGCATTTCATTGGCAGTGCCAGACTTAGCATGAAATGCTCCAACCACAACAGGTCCGTAATTCTCCATTGTTCGAATCCATTTGTCTTGTCATTGAGTTTGTGAACAGCAGAGGGCAGCTTGAATGCATAAATATCCAGAGTTCACATCTCCCAGTCATCTAAAAGGCATGCCCTCCTTTATATCCCTGGGCTCAGCCGTGCCTCACTGCACTCCGCTCTGACAGACAGACGGCATGACCATAGAGAGCACAGACTGTAACCAACATCAACGTTATCACAAAACACAAAGACTGGAAGAAGTGATCGAATGAAACGACTATAACTTCAGTCAAATTATCGACATGTACTACACTTTAGAAGCTCTTTTGTTTCCTTCTTACTCCAACAGACCTACTTTATGTTATACTCTATCCGTGCTCTGTGAAGAGCACACGGCAAGCAGTGTGCTGTTGTTGTGAAGGCTAAAAGAAAGAGTTTTCACTGAAAGCGTAGTGTTTCATTAGTATGCATCCACTGGCTGTTCTCTCCTCGGAGTTCCTCGCCTCTCTCTCGGCCACGGCTCAAGAGGAAACTGCCAGCACGTGCCTACGTTCTTCGTCACTGTCAGGTGGACTAGTGGTGGTCCTCTCTCTCTCCCAAACTGGCTACCAACCCCCGACTACAGTCATTCCACAACAGAAATCTCCCCTCTGTTCTAAATGAATGTGGCTGCTATGACTGAGGTGTGCTGCTCATCCATCTTTGAGAGCATGTGTACCACTCTACTTTATTTAATGCATGTACAAAGTCTATGAATATTATATTAACTGCTAACAGGTAGTCAAGAAAGATGGCTCGGGTCGGGTTACATTTGTCAATTTAACCCCGCAACAAATGTATGACTTGATGATTACTACTTCATGTAACTGTTAAAAGGGGATTGTGTTTTTTTTAAATCAGAAAGTGTACCAATTAGAAGTATTCCCATGGAATTATTAACATTGGCCAACCTTTGTGATTATTAAACCGGTGGACCCAGCTTGCCGCAGCACTGTAACAACTCATCAGGCAAAATTCAATTGAATTCGGACTGTTAAACAGGCCTGTCAAGAAGGTAAAAAGACTGTTTATGTTTCATTTGACTTAGGAATAATTGCTAATATTAAAGTCTTAATCAGGGTACAATAGATGTGATGTCTCCACCATTCATTAATGGAGGGGGTGGTGACTTATGTGTCCCAAAAAATTATAGGCCTCTCTCCAGTGAGAGACATCTGAGGGGCGTTCACATCTCACTGGGAGGTCACAGAGTTGACGGTTATTACTGAAAAACAGAGCATGATAACCTTAACTGTAAATGAAGGAAGGAGAACTGTGGAAGTATGATACATAGGAATGTATAGATATTTTGGGCTATTGTGTGTAGATGGGTGAGAATCTTTAAAATATTGAATCAATTTTGAATTCAGGCTGTCACACATCAAAATCTGAAACAAGTCAAGGGGTATGAATACTTTCTGAAAGCACTGTACACTATGTTCACTTAGTGCATATACTGAAAACACTATATACAATAGACATTATGTAATAAACTATACCTAGTTCAGTATAATGAATCATGTTACACATACTGTACTTTAACAGACATACATGCTGTATACTGAATCATATGTAGTGCTGCACCCTACTTTGGTTTGGGCAATTCTTTCTACGCTGTCATGGATTATTAGTAGACAATTAAAGAAGATGCATTAATTTGCTTCTCTTTGATATAATTGAAGTCTTCCGCTTGGGTGCTATTGTCCTCATTGCCCCCTGCTTGATGCAAATGTGATTACATGACTGTCGCTTGTTCAATTTACAAAGCAGCCTATAGTGCATGTTTTGGCTAAAAGTTCAAGTTAATGCAAAATGAGACGTGATACAAAATCAAAATATATTATAATATATTCATGCTACACACAAAACTACGGGATAGAAAAGTTGTAAGTCACCCAAGAAGCAACCCACCTGGAACACAGCTTGATTAGAAGTTAAATAAAATGACATAGAATTCTAGACCATTAGTCGATCTCTTGTGAAAAGCATCAGCGAGAAGATACTTTTCCCTTCTCAGAGCTAAGCACATTCCTCAACCCAAATATGCCCTTATTAAGTTCCCTAAGTTCAATTTAAAATGGTTCTGTAATGAACAAGTAAGCCGAGCTTTAAAATGTCACATTTATTGTGTTTCTATATCTCTCAGATTCAGTGGTGAAACAGAACGATGTGTGTTTTGTAGCAGCCATGATAAGAGGCTTATGCAGTCTTTGGTGGCCGTTAACTAAATTGGTTTCACCCTCATATTTGGGCCTCGTTTAAAAGATATCTTTGAATAATGGTAGGCAGTTGAGCTCTTCTCCAAAGATGAGGTTGATGCAAATGAAATCCATTTCGCTCTCTGTTCTGTTTAATCTATAACATTGTATGTTCTCAGCAAATCTTTCCCTCAGTCCGTTTTTAAAAAATGTATATATATCCTGCCACCGATTGAATGTATCTCAGACACACCGATCTTCCCTTAAAGTCTGTTTAATACCCCTGATTGCATATCAAGGACACAGAAACATATTATCTGATCATTTCCTGCTTTCGTTACATTAATGAATCTAATATGAATCAGTGTTCCCCCATCAAACAATGTTCATTACCATAAACATGAATATTCATATGGTTATAGAGTGATGTTGAGCTAAACTCTATAATAGCATGTTTCAGTGTAGAGATGTATGTAAAACAGAGCAATAGGAAAAGGTGTGCTGTAGGATTTTTTACTAGACTGTATGTGAGCTCTAAAAATACCTAACACATTTAGACATTTAGAAACTATGCCAGCACTCCAAACAAAACAGTGTTGTTGTTATGTTTTGGCTAAATGCCAACATTCAATTACTCAAAAGAAAGATATGTAGCAAAGTTGTGTATGCAATGTTTCCCATTTTAATTTAGCAGAGGTGGGCCGCCGCTGCTAAGTCATGGCCGCAAATACTTTTCGGGATGGTAAAACGTTTTCAGTGTTTAAACAACTAAACGACTAAAACCCAAATATGACGTTATATCTTTTTTAAATAAGATCATCTTTGAGAACTACCAACCACCAAAATAAAACTGGATAGTCAGGGAATCCTAAATCATAGCAATGGGGTCCCCATTTGATTTTGTTCGAATTTTTTTAAGCCAGAGAACATAAGAACACGGCATAAGCCACGGCAAAATTAGTAGAACTGCAGGAAATGTACTTTAAAACGGTCACATTTTCTCTCCGCACCATGGCAAAATGTGTAGCTCCAGGAAATGAACTTTTAAAGAGCAACGTTTTTGTCTCTTAGGTCAAGAAGAGTGCTTCTAAAATAAAAAATTAAAAAACGGGTATGTGTGTTTGTTATGTTACAGAGTACGTGTCAATGTGGGTCTGGTTAAGCTTGCAGGGGAGCTGTTGTCAGGTAGAATTTAAAAAGGCACGGTTTGGTTCCCATTATTTAGTTAAGGTTTCTCACAGAACATCTGGCTCTACATAAACGTGTGCAGTTGCTCCCTTGTCTTTTGGATTTGATACAGCTGTATGTTAGGAAGGAGGTCGTTGTGGTGGACAACGTAAGTAATGCATCATGATAATGTATGAAGTAACGAAGGACTCATGACGTCTGCAGCCGCCGATCATATTTGATGTTAAAATTGGCCATTACAGAATGTATATATATATATACTGTGGCTTGTGTATTGGCCAATACAGCAATACTGCAGCTTAATTTGGAGACTGTTGCATTCAGTTTAAAAGCAACGGAAGGAGGGACATACACACAACCACACACATACACGCAACATTCTTATGGCTCGTTCTTCTTAATTGTACCCCGTAAATATTTTTGAAGGAGTAGATTTCCTTTTATTACGTTCATAATAAGTACATTTCAACAAGAGTTTTGTATTTTTACTGTTGTCGAAATGATGCGTGTCGACTATGTTCCTATCAAGCCCATGGCTGGCTGTAGTACCAATCAGTGCCTTGAGCGGCTGGCTCCAACCACTGTGTTTTAGCCACGCAGTCCTGTCTCTGGCAGCTGCACGCATGCACACTAGCTGAGGTCAGAGCTGTCACTTCAGAGGGCACTGTCAAATCTCAGCGAGCTCTGTGTGATGTGGGAGTGCTCCCTACAATCGCCCAGATGTTTCCAATCTGCTGGGCTTCTCCTATCCTGCTCACCCACTGTCAGCACAGCCTGCGTTTAAAGTGCCACCGACATGGTTTCAACAACTTTGCAAAAACAAGTCAAAGAGGTGCTCGTCGTAAAATGTGTCACGGTGTAACGCTCCTCTAATGCACGTCGCCAATTAGATAAGTTGTGTTCTTAGTTGTCTTTTTATGTCGACCATAGATTCTATGACATCAGAGAAGGCATGGCATGTTTGGAAAGCAAGTTGAGTTCATTTGTGAGTTCACAACACCAACCAGCAGTTTATAAATATACCAACATTTATTTTTGAAACATATACCACAATGTGAAATTGGATTGGTTCAAACTGGACTAATGCTCACTCGCTTGTTTAACAGCATAGCAGGAAGCACTGTCCCACAAATGTTGCTACATGCATTAAATGTGACGGATGGCATTATTCAATTCTGAATACTTGTACCTCAAGGATCAAAATGAACCATCCTTGACTTCACAATGGCACAACTGTGAGACAAGGCATGCCTCAACCATCTAATGCAAATTACCCCAATTTAGAATCTTGTATTCAGCAGGAGACCATTGCTAAATGATCAGGCAAGCTAGTCACAGATATTAAAATAAATTATGTCTAATTTGAATTTTAGTCACGCTACATTAACTAATAGAAAGTTATTAACATTTCAAGAGAGAGAGAGAGAAAAAAAAGCTTTTGCCTGCAAAATTAACAGTGGCTGGGCTGACCTGTAAGCCACGCAGTCTGATCACTATGATAACGGCGTAATGGCATATTTACATTAAAACCTCGGCAGCTAATATGGGATTCAGAATGGGACGCTAAGTCTAGGATTATTTAGACTGGCCTGCTGGCCTCTCCCAGAGTATTCCTCAACTTCAACGCAGGGCAGAAAGTTCTCATTTCATGACTATTTATGTGGCTTGTCTCTATGGCTTTGAGCATCTCTCTCCACATCCTAATGTTCTCTTTAGTACGCACTCTTTATCTTTCATCTCCTCTCTCTTTCCTCCTTGGTCTTTAAAGGCAATTATCATTTCACTTTTTAGAGATGTCAGAATCTTGCACTTCAGTTGTATTTTCAGGGGCCTTGTTGGGATGAATGGAATTCTTCACCGGCAAAGATGACTAACCCCCACCCCCACCCCCACCCCCACCCCGCTGATATTGGCCTTTGAAAAAGAAGAGGAGTTTTTGCATTTGAAATACTCCCCATTCATTTCCTTCTGCTTTGATTCTCTCCAAGAGCCTCTTTTTTTTCTATCCATCACGTTTTTTTTTAAGCTGTAGACTGTGAGAATATTCCATATGTAAGATGCTGATGGAGACGTTTTAGATTTCTGCCTTGAATTTGATTTCAGAGGTTCTGTCTTAACTTGGTGGCAGTGCTGGCAATGGAATGTGTATTGCCCTCCCTTTGGCATTTTTAGCTGTACCGAAGAGGGTTATGATTAGGACCTGGAGTGTTCCCTGACCACGTGACCTGGTCAGGAAGAATTCGGGGCCCTAGTTATAAGCTATAACGAGGGCCATTGGGGGTGTTTCTAGTCAGGTCACATGGTCAGGATAAACCTATAGCCCTAGTTAATAACAAATATAGAAATATAGCTGCCAGGAGATATACTGTAGGCAACTGCAAAAATAAAGGAACACTTGTGTAAATGAGGGATAAAAAGTTACATTGAAAGGTTCTTGATTTTATTAAGCAATCAACATCCCATCATGCTTAAGGTCATGTGTAAAAATGCCTAGTTGCACATTATTTTGATCATGACTGGAAGAAGTGATCTCAGTGACTTTGAAAGAGAGGTTCTTAAAGTGTGTGTGTGTGTGTGTGTGTGTGTGTGTGTCTTAGACACCAGGACATTTATGGGAGATTCTGAAGTGGCGCCTGAGACACCTGAGTGTTTTCCAGCACCATCAACACAATACCAAATGCTGGAATTGATTGTGGAAGAATGGTGTCGCATCCCTGCAATAGAGTTCCACACACTTACAGAATCTATGCCAAGGCGGATTGAAGTTGTTCTGCCGCCTTGTGGTGGCCCAACGCTTTATCAGTGACATTCCCCTACCCACAAATAAAATGGAAGATGTACAACCTCCAAAGATATAAATGAGTTTGTCATGGGGAACAATTAACGGCGATAAATATTTGGATTCGACAGAATTTCAGTAGACCTTGAGTTTCTCAGGTTGTTCATTACACCAAATGAATTAACCCAAATAATATAACAGCCAACTGTGTTCATTAAGTCTACAAAGGCAACTTGACTTATTTGTCCTCATTTAACTTTGGGATTTACATGCTCTTTTTCAAATGTCATTTAGAAATAAATCCATTATTGAGGCATGCACTTTCCATGACCGTTGGCATCAGTGTGTGCTTTTGACATTCTGCAGGTGGGAGGATGTGATATGTATTTAAAAATGCAAAATGACATCTAATGTTTGCGTTGCTGCTTGTCTCACAGACCCCGGGTGTAAACGGCCATCTGGTCCGCCGGTCAAATGTACGTTGTTGGCAGTGTCTCAAAGGAGATCCACTATTATCAGATTTCTTCTCCCTGGAAGACCTGATACAGAGGCACTGTAAGAATAACAATATGGCAAAGCAAGGGAGGGAGGAAAAGAGGGAGGGAGGAAAAGAGGGAGGGAGGAGAAAGAGGGAGGAGGAGAAAGAGGGAGGAGGACGGCATGCATACAAGTTGTCTGGCCAAGCCGCCCGACTCTGTCACATTACAGACGGAATCACTTCAGAAATGCGGAGAGTTAATCTCATAATGAAGCGAAGAGTGCCCATTAGGTGTGTGTAATGTTGCTCCAGAGAGATATGATAGACGTCCAGCAGCTCCCGGATCTTATTTACACACAGTCACCTCAGCGGTGGCTTTTATTAGGGGGACATTAGAGACAGAGGCATGGAGGATGCCACACAAAGAGGGGATTTTAATACTCTGCTTTCTAGGTAGCCGTGTGCTGCTACCTGTCACAGGCATACAAAGCATGGCTGTTCAATGCATTTCACAGCAAAACATCTATATTATAATGGTATCGGTCTGTGTTGTTTGTTGATGCATTCTTTGGAATTTTCCTTTAATAATCCTAGAATGTCTCTCTACGACTGCTTATACATTTCATTCACATTTGTTCGACATTAACGTACTCCCTTTCTATTTTGTTATACCCCCTAGCGCTTCCTTTGACAGGACTATTGGATGCCCCTGCTTTTTATGTCCTCACATTTTAGGAGAATGAATTGCTCTCCACTGTCACTGGGCCCCGGCCAAGAATTCATTTTTGTGGGTCAAGTGTTTTAGAATGTCATCTTTGACAGGAACCATCCAACACAATGAATGCAGGGATGGATCTGGCCTTCCCAAGTTTTTCAATCACTGCATACATACACAAATGCATAGCAACCGTGGAGGGACACGCACACAAACACAAACACACACACACACACACAGCACAAGTGTAGGTGGAAATCAATATTGAATTAAAACACCCGAAGCTCATGAATAACAAACTGAAAGGAGAAAAAAATGTTTGAGTAGCAGGCTGCTAGTGTTGTAGGAGTATACAGTGTGCTAATGAATCTGATGTTGCATGGCAGAATTCAGTAATTGCCACGCACAATGAGGTATTAGACAGGATGTAGCTAATGGAAAACAATCACATTTAACATGGCTGCTTGGTTCTAGCTGTTCAATAAGTGAGCAGCAGGCTAGCTTACAGCAAACAGGAGCCCGGGGATTTGCTGTGGTGCCTGGCTGCGAGGAGGTAGCAGGGTTTTAATGCGATCGGACTCTAACAGACCATCTATTTACAGTGTGCTCTGGGGAGCTAATAAACAAATGTTGAGTAATTTCAGCCAGCAGTAATTACCCTTGCAGCTGACAAGGAGAGTGTGATACTTTCTCTTTCACCTCCAGCTCAGGCCAGGAGGCAGAGCTAGCACGGCCAGGCAGCAGCCTCTTCATACTGGTCTTTCTTTCGCTGCTCCTCACATGGTCATGGCTCCTGGCCAGCAGCCACTCCTGCAGGATCACTTACAGCCTCCCTGGTGTCTCCCTCTGTACTTGTGTCAGACACAACAAGGTACCATTATGCCACGGCCACAGCCCGACATGTAACGAGCCATAATCACTTTTAATTGCGTAATCTATAGAACGCAAAAGCAGTGATTCGCCATTTATCACCGTTATATGCCAACGATGGGAATGTGCTGGGACCATTTAGGACCCTGCAAATGTAATGTAAGTTCGTATGTCATTCTTGTAAGATGCCCCTCCCCCTCAAACACATTTGCTTGCACTTGAAAGGGGGATGTGAAAATCTCCGGGTGAAAGAACCTCATATTAAGTTTAGGAATCAAACAAACGCCTGAGCAGGTGAGACAGGAGACAAGGCCAAAGGCATCCTGATCCAGGAGGCTCAATCTCCCTCCTGCTGTTTGCGGTGAAATAGATTTTTATGCAGCTATGTTTCTATCGATCCTAGAGTCTTTCGTTGACAGAATGGGATGTCAAAATCTCCATGTAATTGGATAGAGATAATCATTACGAGAGAGAGAGAGAGAGAGAGAGACCACCTGTTTCCAGCGTGAAGTACTGTATATGGCTTTGATTTAGAGATTTCCTGTTTTTATATTTGACAAGGGATATCCCAGCCCATAGCTGACACTAAAATCAGTTTTTTATAATAGAAATGATACATGTTTGAAATACACGTAATATTATGTGAGAGCAGTCATGACCTCCCAAACCATATCTCAACTATGTCTACCAGGTCAATCTGGCAAGGTTGTAGCTAGCTAGTCTTCTTTTCTGGACAGTCTGGCACAAGGCACAAACAAAAGCCCATATCAGATACATTTTTATGTGAATAATAAAGAGTCGGAGAGATGACCTGCCCAATCCGATCCTGTGACAGACGGACAGCGGGCCAGTCTGTCCCTTATCCTCTGACAAGCAGATGTCCTCTCTCTGTCCCCGAGCCGAGGGGCTGCTGACCAGGGGAGGGACCAGGGGGAGAGCAGAGCGGCTGCTGAAATGAAGAAACTTGAGAGCTCCTCAGGGGGTCGGCTGGTCATTTGATGTCCAGCACAAGGGCAGGGTGGGATGCTGAATGAGCTTATGGAGAGAGGCAGCCTCTCTCTGCAGTCTGTTACAAAGGCCTGGCAGGCAGGCAGGGAAGAGTATAAACAGACAGACCATTACTGTATTCCAGAGACTTAGTGAGGGAAAAATAAGGCTTTGATAACCAGCTACATGTGAGCACAACAAAGTGGGAAATGGTACTGTACGGTATATATGCACTGTAGCCATGTCCGTGTTTTGAAACCGGTGGACATCAATGTCAATCCGTAAGCTCTATTTCTGTTCCATGGCCATTTGAAATATGCCATTTTAAAAGTCACACGTTTTTTTGTAATATTGTATCATCTCTGGAGCAAAAACCAAAAACCGAGTGGTGCGCCGCTACTAGTTGAAGGAAACCATTAAGTGACCCATTGCATGTATTAGAGATGTCTAATGGTGAGAACACATTTAGGAGTATGAAGTATCAAATCATGTAACTGATAAATTCCTGTTCAAATACTAGAGTGAAATAACACAGCTTTGCCCGGCACAGGTTGACACAGTCACTGGCAGCCAGGCAATACAGAGATCCTTGATAGCTGCAGAGAGGCTGAGATGAGAGGCAGCTCGGCCTGCCTGCGGAGAGATCATTGATGCCTTGGTGCCGGCACCACAGCTAGCACTGTAATTAAGCACACTCAGTCCTGCAGCCTTGCACAACTTTCTCCCTCACGACAGACCCCGCGGTCAGGAGACACAGGCTACATTAACTGCCTGTGTCATTTCAGGAGGGTTAGGGTTAGGTCTGTAGACAGAGGACTTCCACAGGGGGCTCAGGCGAGGGGAGCGACGGTGCACAAGCCATGGCTATGTATGCTTTCATCTTGGAGGAGATTTGGAGAGGTTTCAGACCACAGAGACTGTTAAATTCTCACTAATTCATCTGTGTTCCAGATTCGCTGGGCCTGTGATGACCTGCGAATGATAATGAACTCGCAAGGGGAGTGCACGGTCCCTTGCCTTTGAATGTGCTCAGAATAGCTTCAGATAATCTCTCCCTGAGAATCTGTCAGGATGAGAAGTGTCTTACTAGGGGCTGATTGCTTGTCATGAGAGAGACTTGTAACTTCTTAAATGCACCCAGTTTGTCATCAGATGAAACGCACTGGACAAACTCTCTGGTCTTATTCAAACAGAAAATAATGTTTCAATGTAAGTGCCAGGAAACAGATCCATCCCCACTTCGAATTTCAAAATCATATTCCATGATGAATATTTATTACCTGTAAGCTGCAAGTATCCTCAATCAATATATTCTCCCCACCAGTATTTTTGTTCTCCCTCAAAATCAACTTACATCCAAACATTATCATCACAAATGAGGGGAAGAGGTATTTGCATTTATAGATTGAAATGCCACATTTCTCGTACCCTTACTCAAGCAAGAACATATCCACCCTCCTCTTCACTCCTCTCAGTTTAAGTGTGAGAATGCAGCAAAAAAAAACTGCGTAAAACATCCAGTTTACTGATCAATAAACAGCTGAGTAGTATGGAAATATATATCCCAGTTTGGACACGTTTTTTTCACAGTTGAATTCGCAAGTAAGATTTGAGTGAATGCCAGTATTCATTTGAAAAAAAAAGCATTTATGTGTCTATCTAATAGCAACGTCCAAGACAGGGACACCAAAATCTGAAATGAAAAGACCTCTGTTTTGGTGATACATTAATGCCTCTGTCCTACAGTTGGGGTTCAATACTCTTTTTTCTAATCCTTCATTGGCTTTTGACAATAAAAATCGTAAGATAAACACGTAAATACAGTAAAGTACTTACCTTTTCTCCGTCACCTTCTCACTCCTGTACACTGTACACTGAAATTGAGCTGGGAGGACAAGAGCTTCTCACTTCTGGGCTGGGTCTCATCTTCGGGTCAAATAGAAGCGAGCTTAATTTGTGGTTCTGCCTGGAGAATTAAAAAAAAAAAAAAAAAAAACTTTTTCCAGTCACGCCAGACCTAGACTCCCTGATGTCAGGCATATGAATGAAACCAGGGTTCAAAGGCTCTATGCCTGCTTAACACTCCTCAACTGACACCTCCTTTACGTTTTCATCACAGTGATTGTATAGGAAATTGGCCAATGCACTACTGCAGGGGGCCTTACCATAACATAAACTCGTCTCCGCTGGCCCTTCCTTTGAGAGTCTTTGAAAAAAATGACTAAAGCTCAACCATGCTTACAATATCACAAATACATTTTTTTTTAAGTGACATGAAGCTCTATGAATAAAATATGATATAACACTTTTGACACACAAATATAAAGATAGCAAAGTCAACAGGGTAGCCATGTTGTTTGGATTCCCTACGTGGGTTCTGCATTTAAAAAAAAACCAACAAGATTTGTTTCTGCAAATGCAGATTACTGAGACTGATTTCAACGATTTACAGTAAAATCAATTCACTGACAGAATCCCAATGCAGCTTTTGAAATTAGAGCAAAATGTATTCTAGTGATCTGGTGCTCGATTCTTTTTTTCCCACATACTGTAGGACTTGTGTGGCTCAGACTGGCCTTGATAGAGAGCCCTACAATTTGGACAGGGGAGAATATACAACGTCTGTTTATTCTGTGGAAAACACACCAGACGGAGACGTGGAAGTGACTTTAATCGATACAAATGTGGCTGTGCTGAGGGATTGAGTAGAGTCAATGGTTTTATGTACCAAGAAAGCGCAGACATTGAGAGGGTCACATTGTGACTCCTACTTATGGCAATCTCCACAGAATGATTCTGGTGTCACGGTTGTTGCATCACTGTTCAAAAGTGCTATCTGATCAGCCTCCGAGACATCCCATCGAGACAGATGATTAGATAATGCAAACGAGCCTCGTAACCAATGGAAGTTGATGACTCGATACAGGATGACAGACAAGTCCATTTGAATCAGATAAAACGTTGACAGTTTTGTATCAATCATAATTTAGTTATTATTGAGCATAAAGAAAGCCGTTTGTAATATCATTAAATCCAGATATGCTTCTCTTCACATCTGGCAGTCAGCCATGCGTGTGCAAGAGAGCGAGGGAGGGAGTAGAGGGGAGTGAGAATGAGAGGCAACAAAGAAAAACACTCGGGGCAATCATTCCTGGCAGTATGATGGCAGCTGCAGTGTTTTTTGTAATTTCAATATGTTTCTCTGCACCTCAAGCATGGCGCAATAACAGTTTACAGATTGCTTATGTCATCACATTTTGACAAACTTCTCAATCGGATTTGACCTTCATCGTTAGCCATCTGCTTTCCACTATTTTGTTACCCTCTGTTTTCCTTCCACTGCTATCAGATCCTTTGAGACGAACTCTGCAGTATCCCTTAACTCAAAAGTGCTTGCAAGGGATGGTCGGCACCTATTTATAAAACATACACATAGTACTTGCCAGTTCGGAATTAAAATGAGTGCAGTTCATTATACCATAACATACAGACGTCTCGACAGAGCATTTGCAAATTATTATGAAGTTGAACCAACCTGAAAACCAGTTTTAATTGAACATCTCTCATTGAATAGCTCCCGATGTATCTGTCACTTAGTGTAATATCCTTTGACAAAGAAGTATTTTCATAGCAACTTAATTGGATGAACCACAACAACAAATGTACTATATTATTTTCCATAAGTCTGGATGTCTGTTGGCAGGCACTCCAGTCAGCTATGGTGCATGTGAGAAACCCACTCTTAGTGAGATTAAAGGAATCGGGGAGACTGTACCATGAAACATCACAAAGTGTATTGTTTCACTAGCTGATGATCACAGTTAAACACAAACCCCAGGACACGGAGTCCTCCCATGCATCTGACATTTCCCTATGATTTTCATATCCAGGTCCTGGAATTGACAGTACGTACGTGTGACATTCGAAGCCTTAAAAATGCCATTGCAGATATGAAATCAATTTGCATTTCCCTAGTGCCTGGATAACATAGCCCCTGTCAAAAGAGCCAGCAGATCTGGTGCAGATAATGACATTAGAGAGGGGAGGCTTGCGGTGGAAAAAGGATGAAATTGAAAGAGTGACGCTCTGTGTTTCCAATGATCGCCTTGGATACAGGATGTGTGGTTATTGGACATGTTCTCCTCTGTCTTTGCTCCCCATTAGCACCACTTGTTCTCAGTCAAGGGTTAAGACAGACTAAAGAGAAGCCCGGGTCCTAGAGCCAAGAGCTGGTCAGCCTCAGCCCGTGGTATTTCAGCTGGAAGGAAAATATTATCTTTTGCGTAAAACTATATTTGTGATGACCTACAGTAAATAACAGCTCTGAGAATAAGTCAATTAGGGATTCCCAAATAGTAATTAAGATATTAACTAGAAATCAAACAGTCAGAATTCCGTGCTACTCCGGTTTAACTTCTTAATTTATTGTTGTTAATTAAAATGTTACTCGGATATTCAACCCCCCCCCCCCCCAAAAAAAAGGTAATTGCCACCAAATTAGAACATGAATATTATGTTATTACTCTGATAGCCCAAAATTAATGATTAAAACATTGCTTTTAAATAATGGCTTATTCTTGCTGACATTAATGAGGCTATTTATTGCATAGGAGCAGCAGTGCAGGTATCCTCTCTGATCACCACATCATTAAATCTCTCTTCAGAGCCACATTTCACCACAGTAAAGGGTAACTACATGACACTTTAGACACTTTGTGGAAATGTGGAGCCAGTGAAAGATGATGATCTGGGGTATTATATAGCTGTATATAGGTATACATTTAGGCTATATCATGGCGTCCAAATCCAGAAAATCCTATAAGTATAGGAAATACTGTCTATAGGAAATGGCAGGTGGTGGGAGCTGACCTCTAGACATTTGCGTTTGGATGGGTATGATCACCTGCTTGTTATCGAACCAGAGAAACAGGGACATTCCCATTCCTGCAGCCAGAGAAAAAAGTATTGAATCAAATCAAATTGTATTGGTCACATACACACGGTTAGTAGATGTTATTGTGAGTGTAGCGAAATGCTTGTGCTTCTAGTTCCAACACTGCAGTAACATCTAACATGCAATCGAACAATTCCACAACAACTACCTAATACACACAAATCTAAGTTAAGGGATGGAATAAGAATATGTACAGTGCCTTGCGAAAGTATTCGGCCCCCTCGAACCTTCCGACCTTTTGCCACATTTCAGGCTTCAAACATAAAGATATAAACTGTATTTTTTTGTGAAGAATCAACAACAAGTGGGACACAATCATGAAGTGGAACGAGATTTATTGGATATTTCAAACTTTTTTAACAAATGAAAAACTGAAAAATTGGGCGTGCAAAATTATTCAGCCCCTTTACTTTCAGTGCAGCAAACTCTTTCCAGAAGTTCATTGGGGATCTCTGAATGATCCAATGTCAAACATGGTGGTGGCAGCATCATGGTTTGGGCCTGCTTTTCTTCAGCAAGGACAGGGAAGATGGTTAAAATTGATGGGAAGATGGATGGAGCCAAATACAGGACCATTCTGGAAGAAAACCTGATGGAGTCTGCAAAAGACCTGAGACTGGGACGGAGATTTGTCTTCCAACAAGACAATGATCCAAAACATAAAGCAAAATCTACAATGGAATGGTTCAAAAATAAACATATCCAGGTGTTAGAATGGCCAAGTCAAAGTCCAGACCTGATTCCAATCGAGAATCTGTGGAAAGAACTGAAAACTGCTGTTCACAAATGCTCTCCATCCAACCTCACTGAGCTCGAGCTGTTTTGCAAGGAGGAATGGGAAAAAATGTCAGTCTCTCGATGTGCAAAACTGATAGAGACATACCCCAAGCGACTTACAGCTGTAATCGCAGCAAAAGGTGGCGCTACAAAGTATTAACTTAAGGGGGCTGAATAATTTTGCACGACCCAATTTTTCAGTTTTTGATTTGTTAAAAAAGTTTGAAATATCCAATAAATGTCGTTCCACTTCATGATTGTGTCCCACTTGTTGTTGATTCTTCACAAAAAAATACAGTTTTATATCTTTATGTTTGAAGCCTGAAATGTGGCAAAAGGTCGCAAAGTTCAAGGGGGCCGAATACTTTCGCAAGGCACTGTATACATATGAGATGAGTATTGCAAGATATGTAAACATGATCAAAGTGCCATTGTTAAAGTTAGTGTTCCATTTATTAAAGTGGCCAATGATTTCAAGTTCGTATATAGGCAGCAGCCTTTCTGTGCTAGTGATGGCTATTTAACAGTCTGGTGGCCTTGAGATAGAAGCTGTCTCTCTTTCAGTCTCTCTGTCCCAGATTTGATGTACCTGTACTGACCTCGCCTTCTGGATGGTAGCGAGGTGATCAGGCAGTGGCTCGGGTGGTTGTTGCTCTTGATTATCTTTTTGGCCTTCCTGTGACATTAGGTGCTGTAGGTGTCCTGGAGGGCAGGTAGTTTGCTCCCGGTGATGCGTTGTGCAGTCCGCACCATCCTCTGGAGAGCCTTGCGGTTGTGGGTGGTGCAGTTGCCGTACCAGGCTGTGATACAGTCTGACAGCATGCTCTCAATTGTGCATCTGTAAAAGTGTGTGAGGGTTTTAGGTGACAAGACAAATTTCTTCAGTCTCCTGAGGTTGAAGAGGTGCTGTTGGGCCTTCTTCACCACACTGCCTGTGTGGGTGGACTATTTCAGTTTGTCTGTGATGGGTACGCAGACGGTATGCCAAGGTATGCCAAGGTATGCCTTCTCCTCTGCTGTCCCATTGACGTGGTTAGGAGGTGCTCCATCTGCTGTTTCCTGAAGTCCACGATCATCTCCTTTGTTTTGTTGACGTTGAGTGAGAGGTTGTTTTCCTGACACCACACTCCGAGTGCCCTCACCTCCTCCCTGTAGGCTGTCTCGTCGGTGTTGGTAATCAAGCCCACTACTGTTGTGTTGTCTGCAAACTTGCTGATTGAGTTGGAGGTGCGCATGGGTGAACAGGGAGTACAGGAGGGGGCTGAGCACGCACCCTTGTGGAGCCCAAATGTTGAGGATCAGGGGGGTGGCGATGTTGTTTCCTATCTTCACCACCTGGGGGCGACCCGAGTGTCACCTGTAGCTTAGATAAACTCCAGGTGATACGTTGAGATTCCCCTCACTTTCCCCTATCCCGGGCTGCTAAACCTGGCTTTGCTGACCCCTGGACCCCTAGTCAGACAGTTATCCTCCTTGGTGATGGGCAGATGGAAAGGGAAAAGTTGTGGATCCTTAACTGGTTGCGGCTCAGCTGACTGTTAATTGGAGGTGGGCAGTGGCAGGCAAGTTGGAGGCTATCAAAGTCTCAGAGTCATCAAGACTCTGTGATTCTCTCTCCATCTAGCCTGGAGTCAGAAGAGAACCGGGCTATAGAGTTCTATAGCTCCAAGGGCTCAGCTCAACTCACAGATCATACAGTAGGTGGTAGAAGCAGCTGGGCTGTATCGATTGGTTTGGGAATTGTTTGAATATATATAAATGCTGGGTTGAATTGAAAATGTGTAAATACATTATTTTCCTTTGTTGGAGTTAAGAAACAGTGAACGTGTGGCCCTTTCAAAAGTTTAGGTTTCAAATCTAATTTAAAGCATTGCAAAAGGCATGTTTCCTGATACCGTTAATGTTAAATTATTCATGTTTTTTTTTTTGACATCATCCTCAGTTTTTGCTGTCTCCAAAAATAACCTCGGTATTTCTGATCACTGATGCGTTTTGTTTCTTCTCATCTGATTACTTTTTCAAATCAAGATTTGCTCTAGTTGTATTGGCAAAACAAGCTTAATCTCATTCTGGTTTTAAAATCTGACGAAATACACATATTATCTTTAGGACATGTTTATATATATATATATATATATATATAAAATCTGTAGGAAATGTCAGATATTATTGGCCAATAATATTAATGTATACTGAACAAAACATTAGGATCTTCTGCTCTTTCCATGACATAGACTGACCAGGTGAATCCAGGTGAAAGCTATGATCCCTTGTTGATGTCACCTGTTAAATCCACTTCAATCAGTGTAGATGAAGGGGAGGTGACTGGTTAAAGAAGGATTTTTAAGACTTGAGACTATTGACACATGGATTGTGTATGTGTGCCATTCAGAGGGTGAATGTGCAAGTCAAAGATTGAAGTGCCTTTTGAACAGGGTATGGTAGTAGGTGCCAGGCGCACCAGTTTAAGTCAAAAACTGCAACGCTGCTGGGTTTTTCATGCTCTACAGTATCCTGTGTGTATCAAGAGTGGTCCACCACCCAAAGGACATCCAGTCAACTTGACACAACTGTGGGAAGCATTGGAGTCAACATGGGCCAGCATCCCTGTGGAACGCTTTTGACACCTTGTGGTCCGTGCCCCGACAAATTGAGTCTGTGCTGAAGGAGAAAGGGGGTGTAACTCAATATTAGGAAGGTGTTCCTAACGTTTTGCACACTCAGTGTATACGGACTATGAAAAAACGTATAGTCTGTGTTTGTCGTGGTACAGTAGACTACTGTGTTTAATACCACCTCAATGAAAGCAAAGCTGTATAGAGTACACACACTAGGTAATCCCTAGTAAAACAAAGGGTGTTATTTTAATGCACGGTTGAGACACCGATAATGAGACAGTCTAGTTCTAATCAACCACACAGAGCTCTAAAGAGGAACGGTAATCTGTCTGCTGCACACACAACACCACTTACAATTTTCAATTAATACAAATGTAATTTTGCCTGGTCCCTTAGGATAGGGATTAAATATGACTTCAGGGCCAACTCACACACGACACCACATTGTGGACAACACTTACTACACACACACACACACACACACAAACACACAGAAAACGCAGACCCATCATTGGAACTGTCTGTACGGTTTGTTAGCACTTGAGAGATAAAACTTTACATGCTGCTCCCAATTAGCACAGCAGTGACCATGCACTGTCTCATCTGCTGAACGCTCCTCCTCCTGAAGAGGAGCTAGTTATGTGGGGGGGGGCTCGTGAGAATGGAAAGAGAGAGAGGAGATACGGACTGTGGATGTTGGAGAGGGAGGGTGGAGAGAACTAGAGCGAGGGGGGAGCGATGAAATGGTTTAAGCATTCATTTTGAGTAGAAAGACAGGTCCTATTAACATTTAACAGCATTTGTGCAACTTGGTGCGGAGGTTATGATGCAAATGAGGAGGAATTAAAAGTGGCCAGGGGTTTGGCATTGATGGATTGCAGTCTGGCAGTGCTCACACTTCCCAGTGTCCATCAGAGACGATTACTGTGTAATTAAACCTTATTTCTGGACTCTCCAGCGCATAATTACTTTGTGAATGTAACCATCATGTAAAAGCTACCAAAATGATTTTTTGCATTTATAGTCTAGCAGTCATTTCCATGGGCTTGTGTCAGATATAGCCATCAGACAGTGCAAAAGAACTGTCATTTTTAATAAGAGGCAAAATATTAAATGAAACAGTATGCTTATTACAAAAAAATTAGGCTTTCAAGAGTCCTTTATGTTATTTGCATAATTTATTCACCCCCCCACACACACACACCAAAAGCTTTAGGCAATTTCCCTCACATTTAAATAGATTGCACATTTAAGGCTACTTAAGGAAAATTATCACTTTGCATATTTTAATTGTTATGAAGGAAGTGATTTGAGAGAGGTCCGTGGCTCATCCTCTCGAGCCATGTGGTTGCTGGGCTGTCTGATTCGGCTGCTCAGCGCTGCAGCACCGAAGATAACCCCGGAGTTCACACACATCCACTTCAGTTTCATCAGAATGCAAATGAACCACTGAACACTGGGACAAGTGGATCTTTGATATTTACAAAATAGCCACTAATAACTTGAGTGTAATTTGTTTGACACAACTTTATTCCCCTCTTATCAACATTGAGTTTATTTCCTCATCAAATGCTCTGGTTTAAAAAAAAACATGATGGGGGGACGGGGGGACAAAAGAGCAGAAGGCAAAATGTCTGTTCAAATGTCTGATAAAAGGAGGTAGGTGAGATACACTGCACAGTTTATGTCAAAAATGAAAACAAAAGGTTATTTAAAAAAATAAAAGAGTGTCTACCAACATGTGAATGTGTAAACGGATCAATAATGATTGAAAGAAACCATTCATCTGATGAATGGCAACATTGGAGGTACAGCAGCAGATGAACAGGAAACTATATTTGCTAACCAGGTCCTAGTGTTGCATCAGACAGAGGAATGGCTCGAGAAGCACAGTGGACGACAAACAGGAGAAAGAAACTCACCATTATTTAGATTGATTAAGTTGCGGTGGAAAATAATAGACATTTTTTTAAATACTCAATTATTACTACTATAATTACTATTCGTACAGAAGAATGAACAAGCAATTGCCTAGCTACAGTATGGAGGACATTGGTCTGATACTAAATGTTTATTGTAGTAATATTGACACTTACCCATTTCTAGGTAGGCAAAGTGGGAGATTCCACATTGACTTAGTTTAGCATAGTTGCCCAAGGAAAATGTGTAGCCAATAGGTTGTGACTTAACATAGAGAATGATGCATTATAAACAGGATGATCGTTTTCACCCCAATAAATAACTGCAGTAGCACTGTGAGTACAGAAGCATAGGGTTCTATGTTGTCAAATTGGAAGCTCATCTTCAAGACTTTCTTGAACACAAAAGACAATCATGGTGGTCAACAGAACAGGTAGGTAGCAATAATTTCCCAAATCATCTAGGTTAAGGATGATCCACTTTGATCGGTGTGGGGCCGCAGTACCCACATCCATACCCACGTATGTAATTAGAGCTGGCCCTAGCCTTTTTGTCCCCCCAAAATTCTACACATTTTGCCATGGGGTGGAGAAAAGATTTTGCAATTTTCTAACACATTATTATTATTATTTTTACAAAAGCACAAATTTTTCAATGGGGCGGGAAAGAAAAATGAGCAGTTTTACAGCTAGTTTCCTGCAATTCCACACATTTTGCCAAAGGGTGGAGAGAAACGTTTGACGTGTTTAATATGATATCTGAGTGAGAGTGATAGCTGGCGAGACTAACTTGCATATAAAAAATGTTTTAGCCGACATGGGCTAATTGAGTGACACTCATTGACTGACATAACAAGAGAAAAACTGCTGAAGCACAACCACATTTGGAAAGGGCACCTTGTGTATTCTACTATTCTGACTCTCAAGAGTTAAGTTGAGACCCCGACGAGTAAAACCCCCAAAAATGAAGGAAGAAATGATCCGTGGGCTGCCAGTTGCCCTGATCTAGTAACATTTCACACATATTTACTACCACAATAGACCATACAACTGTCGGTAAAAGTTTGAATTCAGACTTTTATTTGAGGTATGCTTGTTCTCTCTGTCCATAATTAGTACTAAAGACATCAATTGCAAATGTCAACACACGGAAACAGCTAATACACATATTTCACTTTTTTTTCTGCTTTTGATAACCGCCATTGTTCTGATTAGGCCCAGGTTTGTTTCCTGTATAAATGGAGGAAAATCCGGTTGAAATGCGTCCATTAGCGCGGCTTGTTTTCATGTGCCCACTGCAGAAAAAAAGAGACACAGCATTACAAATGAAACAGCACGGGCACAAAAATGCACTGTGACTTTTTTCCTTAATGTTAATTGTACAGCAGCTTCCTACGCACATACCATCAACTATATAATGATACCATCAAAAAAAAAAAATACATAGAAAATCGACGCATAAATGTGCAATTTACATAAAGAGAATCAGTGGCAGTGTGGAGCTACGAACCGAGGGGTGTGATTGTATAATCCCTCTCCTTTCCTGTGATCATAACATTTTAATGACTGAAAAACAACACATTTGGTTAATGGAAGGATTACAATTACACAGTCAAGGCAATTTTCTATTAAGACACAGAAACCTTGAAAATAAATAGAGACGAATTGCCTCAGAGAGCATCGCGTGTTGTGCATTGTATGGGTGTTATACAATAAATAACTGACGTTTCCATATGTCATGTCTCTTGACTAACATTATCAATGTCAGAACTGAAATTGTCAACACACATCTCGAACACGGACACGTCCGCACATTGAATTAATCGGGTCTAACCAATGAGAGAGTGGAGACATAAGAAAACACATTTGGTTTCCAGAAAAAAAACATCTTTATTCAATATTTTATGTTTTTTTTTTTTGTACTGTACCTTGGAATAGATGAAAATACATTGACGTTTACTGTAGGTATGGCAATACATACACACATATAAACATGTACTGTACTGTATGTGGTGCATTTGAATATGTATATATCAATAGCAAATGTACATTGAGTACACATATGTGCAAGTTTATTTCCTGTACATATGTATGAAATGTATAAATTTGTAATTTCACATATCTAAATATGTTAACCCAACACACTTACACATTGAATTGTAAGTGCACACAAAGACACATTAACATGCGCACTACAACAGTTCACAAAATATTAAAGCAAAATACATTCTAGTTTAAAAACGGAATTTGCATTGGAGACCCTAGAGAAAGACCTATACAGCCCACAATATACTTGCAGAAATGTGGCATTATGAGTACCTATATATCCCATACAAGTCAGTATCTCAAGTATGTATGGATCACCGTCAACTTCACACTCACTAATGTGTCTTCTCAGTTCTGCTGATAATACTGTTCTGGTGTAAGGACTGTCTTTCGGAGGTAAGCTGTTCATTTTTTGGTCCATTTTTTTTTCTTTTAGCGTTTGTTGTTGTTGCCGTCGTTGTTTTTGTTTCTTTATTTTTGTACAAATGCATGACATTCAAAAAAGACAGAACGTAAGTACTACATGTACAATATGTAGCAATGAGGTAGAAATGGTTATAAAGAACAAACGTTTAAATAGGATAACGGATAAGAACAACATAAAGATGAAGCCAACGTCTAGAGCAGCTCGGGAAACAAAAACCCACCCAGAGGGACAAGTGATACAGGCTGGAAAGCAACATTCAAGTGATTAACGTTGTCAGACGTGAAGGAGAATAGATGTGCTTATCAACCTTTCCGTAGCCAGTTCGTTGTACTTAAAGGCCTATCCTTTACATTGTTGCCCTCCAAACAAAATTACTTTGAGAAACTGTATTTGTTTGGATGTTAGTAAAGTTTTTCTTCTCATCCCTTAGTTTCTCCTGTTCTACTGCTCGTATAATTAGTGTAATGTAGTGTATTGTAATGTATAAATAACTTGTTGAACAGCTTGTTTCAATATGTTTAATTGCTTTGCCTTAAATTCATAAACATGCCCTATTGGCATAAGCAAAATTGCTTAACTCGCTATTAAAGTAAGTAATTGCCAGTTTCAGTTTAAATATCTTATGTCAAAATAAAACTGCTGATTTCACTTTGGCTTCAAGGGAGACTTGACAACAAATTGTTGTATGACAAAACAAAGCTTCAAAAGTGCATTTGGTTAACTACACTTTAACTTCAGGGGACTTTTATCCCATCTATCTATGGCAATAAAAGCCATATAGCAAAATAGGATACAAGATCAAATCAAATACATGTTGGGTCCCTTCATCAATGTAGGTGCTTTCTTGAAGTGTTGTTTCTTGTGCAGCTGTTATTCTTTATAATAGTGTAACTGAAAAAGCAGCTGTTGCCAGGTTAACGTTTGTCATAAGACTACACTAGAACATGAAACAGTCATAGACAGCCAGTGATTCTCCAGCCTCCTGTTGCTCAGTAAGTGCCGCCATTGGAGGGGAACAATATATATGTTGTCATTGTGAACACAATAAGCTGAGTAAGAGCAAAACAATTTAAGACGTATGTAAATATAAGACGTATGAAACACAAATTGGGAAAATATCACGTTGAAATGCGGGCGAACTAAATACGCAAGATCCCTCGGTGCAGTTGTACTGATAATACTTTCAGTGGTACTGTAGGACATCCCTTTCAATGCACTCGTGCGTTCTGACAGTTTTCATACTGCAAAAAAACAAATGCAAGGCTTTTCCATGCATTCATCAGGCCTTGTGTCTCCATTGCCTCTTTTCTGGCATATTACTAAACACTGATAGTTAGTAACAACATAGCTTTGCTGTAAGAAAGGACCCTAGAACAAGGGCTTAAAGTTAGGGCTAACGGCCACACGTCTCCAGACCCCTTTTCAAGACCACCCCGCTCGTGTTCTGAGAAATGAATACTCCATGTACATAGGTGTCTATGAATGGGGACGACACTGGCGTAACACTAACTTAAACTGATTTTGTTGTCAGCAAGGCAGCTTTTTTGTTCCCTCAAAAGGCTTCATAGTTTAATGAGCGAAATAGGCTCTGTCATCTTGCCATACCCTTAGATTCTGCTTTCAGAGAAAACGAATAAACTGAGGTAGAAAACTTAGGGCATACATAATCCTTCGTTTTCATTCGTGATAAAATAGCAGTGGGATGGAATGAAATACCTTGGGGGAAACGGTCTGTTTCAACCTCATGAGGCTCGTTTTCAGCCTTACAGATTTCTCCGCAAGTGGACTGACAGTTTTATCTGCAGATGAGATACAAATTTAAGCTGCTGATAATATTCGACAAATACATATGTTATGCTTTCTCCTACAGATGAGGTTTAGCAAAAACATACATCCTAAAATGTGTTCTCTTAATGTACTGTGGCCGGTCGATGAAGGCCGGTCGAATGTGTTGTAGTTGATAAAAGAAACGTCATTCCTCCATCTTTGCCACATATCAAATAAAAATATATTCACAATAGGATTCTTCACTTGGGAAATTGCAAAGAAAAACACGACACTTCTCCTTTTGTCTTCCAAATACTCCAGAATCACTCTGGTACATTCAATGTCATACTCATTTTTAGCCTTTCGAGGTACCCTAAAACCCTCCATTTTTGATAATGCAAATTCAAACGCAAGCCAAATGTTTAGTGCTTTGAAACAATCTTTGAGGTACTGTACATATCACAATCACTTTCCTGAGTTTTCATAAAGAGTGAACATCAAAATAAATGATGTCTATAAATTAGGGTTCAGATTACCAGTAACACTTGTACTTTCTACTGTCCACAGCGAGCGCAAAACAGACACAGTTGAGGAATACTGTTTCAATGGAAAAAAGCAATTTTGTAGTTTTTGTCTCATATTAAAGCTTTTTATATTAGCACATGCCATCAATGTAGATTGTGAGGCGAAGAGATAATATTATAAAATAAAAGAGCACCACTTCAGGCACTTGATAGCAACTAAATCTCCAGAACAGCAAACTGATATATACACACAGGGGTTCCATCCTGTTAAAGTCTACCCACTTGCACCTTGGTAGGCGATGCTTGGCCTCATCCGTTTCAAGCATCAAAATAATATTTCTCTATGTGTTGTGTGCAGATTGCCAGCCGTTGTGTAAAGCATGCCTCTGCTTCTCTAAGGCCTACCTTTACGCCTTTACTGTACTGCAGGTGTTAAAGTCACCACGACCTGTATTATTCTCTTGTCCACTTCCTGTTTACTGAGAATTCTAAATGGTATCCTTCTGAAAGGGGTTTCCTTCCTGCGTGTTTGAACGCTTCAGTTTCATTGACTGCAACCAAACATTTTATTCCATTCGGTGTATGTGTCCAGTTCTTTTTGTGATATGTTGGACTGGAATTTGCTAAATACATTGTCAAAGTCTTGGTAAGAGACTGGTCTCATCTGGCTGGGATGGATGGCTGAGAGGTCAGAAGCTGGGATGCCATGTATCGGTCCTACTACTGCCTCATGACACAGCCGGGCCACGTCCAGTCCCGAAAAGCCCTCCGTCCGCTGGACCAGCAGTGACAACTCTTTGTCACTGAGGCAATAGTTGTGCTGTGAGAGCAGTTGGCTGATTATCTGGTGTCGTGCTGTGCTGTCAGGTAGGGGGATGAGAAGCCGTTTGGTGAAGTACCTCCTCAGGGACTCTTGGATCTCCTCAGGCTTGCTGGAGGAGCAGACCACCAGGACGTGGTCCTCGGCTGAGGTCAGCACACTGTCCAGCTGCATGAGGAGCTCGCTCTTGATCCTATTCACTGGGCTCTCCTCGCTGAGCTGGGCCGAAAGCAGCATGTCCACCTCACTGATGAACACCACTGAGGGCTGGCGACACCTGGCTACCAGGAAGGAGGCTTGGACAATCTTCTCTCCCTCTCCCAGCCACTTGGTCACCAGGGCTGAGCCACTGAGCCGCAGGAAGGCAGCCCCCAGCTGGCTGGCCATGCAGCGGCCCAGCAGTGTTCTGCCTGTTCCCTGAGGTCCGAAGAGAAGGAGGCTCCGAGGTAATGTGGCAAGTCCACTGAACATGTCTGGCCTCAAAATGGGCCACAGAATCTCTTCTTTGATGGCTGCTTTGGCCAGCTCCAGACCGGCAATGTCATTCCAGTCTACTGGGGGACCGGGCTGAAGGATCTCTGTGGTGACCAACTCCACGAGGTTGGCATCACTGTTCTTCAGCTGCTCCTCTGCAGTGTGGCTGGATGAGGTAGCGCTGCCAATGTCCGACCCTGCTATGGAATGGGAGAGGAGCTGTCTATGCTCTTCACTGTGCTCATTCATTATGGGGGTTCCAAACTTTCCAAAGGACTCGCCCGATCTCAGGCCTCCCACAGAGCTTTTGGTTGATCCATAGGAGGGAGGGGTTAATGCTCGGCCAGACTGACTGCAACATTTTCTTTGCTGATCTGAGGATATTGGCTGCTTCGTGTGCTTAAATGCTAAAGATGACGGATCAGCATTCCTGTCAAATCCATTCCCTCTGCTTGAGTCTGAGATGCTGTTGTCTGGTATTCTGTACATAGGGCTTTGTGAGGAGCGCTGTTGGTTGTAGTTGAAATTACTATAGCTGGAGTCCATATCTCCATGCCCCGTCATGTAGAAAGCTTTTCTTTTCAATGAGTTGGCTGAGCTGCCATTCAAAGGTGTTGGTGCAATTGGTGCATGGTTATGGGACTGGTAGGTATAGCCAGGGAGTGTAGAGGGGGGTAGGGGCGTGGGAGCTGCGATGCCCGATGGCAGATAGGCAGAGGGAGGTGGGGCTCCCCCAGGGCTATAGCTAGGGGCAACAGCTGTCTGTGGGGGATACCCTGTCGGAGGATAATTGTAGTTGGAGAGGTTGGGAGACCCCGCATTGTAGCTGGGCACTAGAGTAGGGGGAGGTGGTGGGGGTGGGGGCGGGGGTTGTAGGAGACCAGCATTGTGCAATGGAGAGGGGAGGCCTGAGGCGGTCTGCCCGCTGTAACTAGAGTGCAGGTAGGAGCCATTGTAGCCCGTAGCGTATTCCTGAGAGGACAGACCAGAGTGTAGACTGGTGGCTGTGTGACTCCCACAGTTACTGCTGGAATAGCTGGGCTCGGTCAGGCTGCTGGCCCCCTTGGGGTGCTACCTATGCTGGCCGACACGTCTGTTGGGGGAAGGGCAGCTGTCATTCCAGATTTGCTCACAGATAAAACATCTGGAGCACAGTTCATTGGGTAAATCCCCTCCTGCCAGGACTCACTCTCTGACTTACGTCCATTGAGGAGTCCAGGAGTGCCATCGGAATAGGAGCAGAGCAGCGCTCGCTCACTCGGACCCTCTAAAATCCCAGAGTACTTCTCTGCGTATTTCTTCAGCAGGTTGGAGGCGGTGAGTGCAGAGATGTCGTCGTTGGCCCAGGCGTACTGATAGGTGCGCTGCAGGTGCCCCCGGTAGGCCTCCACTTTGTGTGCAGGAGAGCGTGTGGTGGAGGAGATATCAAAGTGCTGCTCGGCCCACTGTGCATGCTCTGGGGTCCACTGCATCTTTAGGCCTAAACACCAGACAGAAAGAGAGACGGGTCAAAAAATACCATCAGAAGGTAGTTGCTATTTATTGTGAGTTTTCTTGCGTTGTCAGTATGTTGTGTCTAGACGTTGGTACATTTAACGTGGTGGAAAAGTTGCCTTTGTAGCAATGAATGAACTGACAAATATATCCCAAATCCCAATACCATTATACAACTAACTTCCTCCACTGTAAAATAGGCACTGCTGAGCAATTACATCATGGGCAGTGTGTGGATTTGGGACCCAACACCTGGTTAGCACAGTATAATGCACCCTGCACAGAACCGAATGACATAGACATTGCAGGTCAGTCTATAATCCAACTCTCATCTAAGGCATTCCGAGACAGTTTCAAATCTGCTTCGAGGAGTGCAGCAAAGCAATCTCCCAGGCAGCGCTCTGTTGCTTTCATCACACAAACCCCACTGCCCGGCATGAATTACAACGGCCTTGTGTCTGCCTACTGCTTCCCAGTCTACATGGTGAGAGAGAAAAAACATGCTGTACTTGTCTTTCTCGCTTCCCAGACCATCTTTTTTCATTGCCTCCGGGGCTCAAAAGGCACCGTCGAGTTTAGTCCTAAACTCAATTTGCAAACACAAGCTGTTACATATGCTGTCATTTTAGACTCAGCATGGGATTATCAAAGACAGATATACCCAAGAAAGAAACAGATCATTGTGTTTACGGTATTAAAAGAAACACGGATACACAGCCATACACACACATACATACATACACACACACACACACACACACACACACACACACACACACACACACACACACATGCACACATTGCTTTATCAAAGCTAATCCGACTTGAAACTCCATTAGTAAACACAGAATCACATTGCAAAAACCACCCATTCCTGCTGCATTGATCCACCCCTTAGCCAGCCACACGCGCATCGGCATCCTATGAAATTGCCCAGTAGCCATCCCTATCCAAGGCTTTAGGAAACCGACAGAGAGCATCCAGCGGCGCATTACAGCGCAGTGTTTGTCTAGTAAACAGGCGAGAATGTGGATTCCCCCATGACTCCCTCCCAGCCGCTTGCCCAGCCGCCGTACCAAGCACCAGGAGCTAATTAGCAGGATGATGCTGCGCTAATTGTGTTAATTTACAAGGTTTTAGTCAAAAGAGATCCATGCTATGGCTCACATGGCTGTCAGCCATCCAGGCTAATGATTAAGAAAAGGCGGGAAATAAAATCCCTGTCAGACTAGCTGAAACTCTATTCACAGGCAACACAACCTATAAAACAAGACACTGATCTGAGAGACACGACAAGTCAGTAGCATTTGAAAGAGAAGAATACACAGGGCCTCCAGAAAGTATTCACACCCCTTGACTTTTCTCACATTTTGTTGTGTTACAGCCTGTATTTAAAATGGATTAAATTGAGATTTTTGGTCACTCGCCTACAAACAATACCCCATTGTGTCAAAGTGAAATTCTGTTTTTCAAAATGTTACAAATGAATTAAAAATGTAAAGCTGAAATGTCTTAAGTCAGTAAGTATTCAACCCTTTTGTAATGGTAAGTTGCATGGACTCACTCTGTGTGGAATAGTAGTGTTTAACATACAATTATGTGTAAGGTCTATCAGTCGAGCAGTGAATTTCAAACACAGATTCAACCACAAAGACAAGGGAGGTTTTACAATGACTCGCAAGGAAGGGCACCTATGGGTCAAAAATAAAAAGCAGACATTGAATATCCCTTTGAGGATAGTGAAGTTATTAATTACACTTCAGATAGTGTATCAATACACCCAGTCACTGCAAAGATACATGTCCTTCCTAACTCAGTTGCCGGAGAGGAAGGAAACCGCTCAGGGATTTCACAATGAGGCCAATAGTGACTTTAAAACAGTTAGAGTTCAATGGTTGTTATAGGAGAAAACTGGGGATGGATCAACATTGTAGCTACTCAACAATATTAACCTAATTGACAGAGAGAAAGAGGAAGCCTGTACAGAATAAAATATTCCAAAACATGCGTCCTGTTTGCAACAAGGCACTAAAGTAACACTGCAGAAAATGTGTCAAAGCAATTAACTTTTTTTCCTGAATACAAAATGCTATTTTTGGGGCAAATCCAGTGGTGGGATAAGTACCTAATTGTCATACCTGAGTAAAAGTATAGATACCTCAATAGAAAGTTACTCAAGTAAAAGTGGAAGTCACACAGTGAAATACAACTTGAGTAAAAGTCTAAAAGTATTTGGTTCTAAATATGTATCAAAGGTAAAAGTAAGTCCATCAGATCAGAGGCAGTAGGGATGACCAGGGATGTTCTCTTGATAAGTGTGTGAATTGGACACTTGTCCTGTCCTGTATAGCATTCCAAATGTAACAAGTACTTCTGGGTGTCATGGAAAATGTAGGGAGTAAAAAGTACAATATTTTCTAAAGGAATGTAGTGAAGTAAATGTAAAAGTTACCCCAAATATAAATGAGTAAACTACAGATACTCCAAAAAATACTTATGAACATCTGCTCTTTCCATGACATAGACTGACCAGGGGAATCCAGGTGACACCTATGATCCCTTATTGATGTCACTTGAGACAATTGAGACATGGGTTGTCCACGTGTGCCATTGAGAGGGTGAACGGCCAAGACAAAATATTTAAGTGCCTTTGAACGAGGTCTGGTAGTAGGTGCCAGGCTAGAACTTATTACCATACAACTGCAAAGCTGCTGGGTTTTTCACGCTCAACAGTTCCGTGTGTAGCAAGAATGGTCCGCAACCCAAAGGACATCCAGCCGATGACGCAACTTTCGGGAAAGACGAGTAAGCATGGGCCAGCATCCCTGTGGAACGCTTTCGACACCTTGGAGAGTCCATGCCCCAATACATTGAGGCTGTTCTGATGGCAAAAGGGGGTACAACTCAATATTAGGAAGGTGTTCCTAATGTGTTGTACACTCAGTGCTGTTGGTGTTCCCAGGGGACTGTTTGTACTGTAGCTGTCTTGGGAATTCAAAAAGTTGCTTTCACTGATGTCAGTACCTTTAGACCTCTTGATATTTCTAGCATTACTCATCCTTTATGTTCTAGGTTATTAGTCCTTTTAGTAGTCCTCTTGATGCATGTGGGTGGTGAGGCTGCAATACAAAAAAGTAAGATATTTCAAGTGGGACATTTTTTTCTGGAACAACACATTCAAGTGTATAAGGGCCTCAAACAATATTCCGGCTCTGGTTTGAACGGCTTTTGTTACATTATCAGTACACTTAACAATATAAAGTTATGGTTTTGCATAAGCAAATACATTGGATAGAATACATATTTGGGCACCAGAGACAGTCTTCAACAATTGTTGTCACATTTAACATACATCATTGCAGTGGTGTAAGATACTTAGTAAGTAAAAATACTTGAAAGTACAACTTACAGTTGAAGTCGGAAGTTTACATACACTTATGTTGGAGTCATTAAAACTCGTTTTTTCAACCACTCCACAAATTTCTTGTTAACAAACTATGGTTTTGGCAAGTTGGTTAGTTCATCTACTTTGTGCGTGACACAAGTCATTTTTACAACAATTGTTTAACAGATTATTTCAATTATAATTCACTGTATCACAATTCCAGTGGGTTAGAAGTTTACATACACTAAGTTGACTGCGCCTTTAAACAGCTTGGAAAATTCCAGAAAATGATGTCATGGGTTTGGAAGCTTCTGATAGGCTAATTGACATCATTTGAGTCAATTGGAGGTGTATCTGTGGATGTATTTCAAGGCCTACCTTCAAACTCAGTGCCTCTTTGCTTGACATCATAGGAAAATCAAAAGACATCAGCCAAGACCTCAGAAAATACATTTGTAGACCTTTACAAGTCTGTTTCATCCTTGGGAGCAATTTCCAAACGCCTGAAGGTACCACATTCATCTGTACAAACAATAGTATGCAAGTATAAACACCATGGGACCACGCAGGCGTCTTACTGCTAAGGAAGGAGACGTGTTCTGTCTCCAAGAGATGAACGTACTTTGGTGCGAAAAGTGCAAATCAATCCCAGAACAACAGCAAAGGACCTTGTGAAGATGCTGGAGGAAACAGGTACAAAAGTATCTATATCCACAGTAAAACGAGTCCTATATCGACATAACCTGAAAGGCCGCTCAGCGAGGAAGAAGCCATTGAGCCAAAACCGCCATAGAAAAGCCAGACTATGGTTTGCAACTGCACATGGGGACAAAGATCATACTTTTTGGAATAATGTCCTATGGTCTGATGAAACAAAAATAGAACTGTTTGGCCATAATGACCATCATTATCTTTGGAGGAAAATGGGGGAGGATTGCAAGCCGGAGAACACCATCTCAACTGTGAAACACAGGGGTGGCAGCATCATGTTGTGGGGGTGCTTTGCTGCAGGAGGGACTGGTGCACTTCACAAAACAGATGGCATCATGAGAAAGGAAAATTATGTGGATATATTGAAGCAACATCTCAAGACATCAGTCAGGAAGATAAAGCTTGGTCGCAGATGAGTCTTCCAAATGGACAATGACCCCAAGCATACTTCCAAAGTTGTGGCAAAATGGCTTAAGGACAACAAAGCCAAGGTATTGGAGTGGCCATCACAAAGCCCTGACCTCAATCCTATAGAACATTAGTGGGCAGAGCTGAAAAAGTGTGCACGAGCAAGGAGGTCTACAAACCTGACTCAGTTACACCAGCTCTGTCAGGAGGAATGGACCAAAATTCACCCAATTTATTGTGGGAAGCTTGTGGAAGGCTACCCTAAACGGTAAACAATTTAAAGGCAATGCTACCCAATACTAATTAAATGTATTAAACTTCTGACCCACTGGGAAAGTGATGAAAGAAATAAAAGCTGAAATCATTCTCCCTACTATTATTCCGACATTTCACATTCTTTAAACAAAGTGGTGATCCTAACTGACCTAAGACAGGGAATTTTTTACTAGGATTTAATGTCAGGAATTGTGAAAAACTGAGTTTAAATGTACTTGGCTAAGGTGAATGTAAACTTCCGACTTCAACTGTAAGTAGTTTTGTGGGGTATCTGTACTTTACAATTTATATATTTTTCTAACTTCACTACATTCCTAAAGAAAATTATGTCATTTTTACTCCATACATTGTCCCTGACACGCAAAAGTACTCAAAAGTACCTAAAAGTTACATTTTGAATGCTTAGCAGAACAGGAAAATGTTCTAATTCCCAGACTTATCAAGAGAACATCCCTGGTCATCCCTACTGCCGCTGATCTGACGGACTTACGAAACACATGCTCCGTTTGTAAATTATGTCTAAGTCTTCGTGTGCCCCTGGCTATCTGTAAACCCCAAAAAACAAGACAATGATGAGGTCTGGTTTGCTTAATATAAGGAATATGAAATGATTCATACTTGTACTTTTACTTTCAATACGTAAGTATATTTTAGCAATGACATTTACTTTTGATACTTAAGTATATACAAAACCAAATACTTATAGACTTTTACTCAAGTTGAATTCTACTGGGTGACTTTCACTTTTACTTGAGTCATTTCCTATTAAGGCATCTTTACTTTTACTCAAGTATGACAATTGGGTACTTTTTCCACCACAGTATCATTGTCAATATCACCATTGTACAAATAACTGTACATAGTGCAGAAATATATTTTTCCTTGAAATACTCTTTAAAATCCAAGAGGCACTCCTTGCAAAAGTTTTCATATCAGATCCCTTCACATAATTTGCTTAATGAAATGTAAAGCCAGAAAAAAATCCAAATGATTTAAATACAGCGAGTAAGTGAACATCTACTGAACTGTGGATGAGGGCGGAGAGCCATCCCTCTCTCTGTAGAAAAGGACAGAACACTTCACTTTGAAACGTGGGTGACAAACTATAAACAAACTTGGTTTGGTTAGAAAATGTTATCATTGCCTAGCAATGACTTTCAGTCAGGGCATATGAGGACACTTGAAAGACTTCAATCTGAACCTATAACCACATGAAATGTGATTACACACATCATGGGAGACATTAGCATGGACAACTGTGTTTTATTTACCTAGGTAAGTCAGTTAATTAAGGACAAATTCTTAGTTACAACGACAGCCAACCAGGGAAGAGTGGGCTAACTGCCTTGTTCAGGGGCATAACGACAGATTTTTTTACATTGTCAGCTCGGGGATTCGATCCAGCAACCTTTCGGTTAGTAAATTAACATTCCCAGGTTCATGCCTGATGTTGTTTTAGCCCATAGACATAGAGTATAATTTAGATTTGCATAATGAGTTTCTACGTCCACATTGCGTTAGAACACCATCCATTATCCCGTCTTTATAGAAATACAAATACAACAACATCCACCGCTTCCTTTCTCTGTCTTGCAATTGGTATAATTATTGACTGTTTCCGTTAGTGGAATGTTTTCAGACAGCCTGAGGGCTTAACGTTAAGCTCAAATTCCACTGATTAGCAACTCACAAAACTCTTTGTTTTAGCAGTCTCCTCTGTTGGTCAAATTTCAAGATGGCACCCTCCAAATCTCTTTGTCCCTGGTGACAATTACATATGACGATTTTTGTATTGAATCTGACACTCGTAATGTTAATAAAAGACATCACGAAGGACAAAGCATTGATATTGCATGATGTTTAATTTCTGCTACTGTGATCATCTCCGATGAAACAGAGACACTCACTGACCTTTTTGAGAACTATTAATCTTGGTAGCCTTGGCCATTTTTTAAGCAAACAGGACTGGATCTCCGCTTTGTCCATCCAATTTCCCAGTGCGCAAATTGGACTGCCGCTTGCACAATTCTCTATTCATTACTGGGCTGCTGAAAGGAAGCACAGAGGTGGCAGAGCGTTTTTTATTTTTATTTTTTTTGTATGCGAGTTGTGTGTGCGTAGGTAGGTGTGTGTGTGTGTGTGTGTGTGTGTGTGTGTGTGTGTGTGTGTGTGTGTGTGTGTGTGTGTGTGAGAGAGAAAAAGGGAGATAGGAGAATGAGAGAGAGAGAGAGAGAGGGCAATGCCTTCTAGGAGGTTCCCAAGCATAAAGAGCTGGACTCCTCTCCCTAGCTCTTTTGGGGTGGGGGAGGGCTGAGGTAACAGCTAGCTGTCGTAATTGAAACGTGGCCTAATCAGACTCATTAACATTTCCAGCAATTTGCACCACCAAAGATGCTTATTAGGTAACTGTGTTTAATAAGCCGCCCTTTAGAAAACTAACTGTAATGAGCTGTTTAAAGTCAGACTTGAGTGTGATTATGCACTGGAAGTGTTTTGCAGGGCTGAAGCAGACTGGTACATTTAGTCGTGTACAATGTCATAATTAAGCTGCACAAACTCTGCACTCCGCAGCACACAATATATAGTCACAGCTGAGGCAGTAGACACGCTGAAAAAAAATATTTTATAATTACTGATCATTACAGCCCTGGGATTTTCATCTGTGGATGTAAACATAATTACGAGAGCTTTTGCTTTTATATTGCAAACACAGACCACTCGATATGACAAGCGTGCAAAATACTGTCGACAGACATTAATTACATGTATAAATAAAAACAAGCTCATTCATATTCAAATTCACTCGAGCTATTTTGAAGGGAGAGAGAATTCTAACGCAATATGTAGTAATAATCGGTATTGGCAACCGAAGCCCATTCATCTCACATATAAAGCTAAGAACATCTAAACTCAATTTAGTGGTCCATGTGGCAGTAATTCCGACGAATATTTAGACCGCAGGGCACCATTTAACCCCTCATTTAGTAAAGATATGCCTTCCTCAGTCCCTGTCTTTTTCATTGTTTCAACCCATCCACTTCTAACCCAGACTGCACTGCCAATGAATTTGACAGAGGAGAGTTTGCAATGTGTTCTGTCCATTGCTGGTGCGGAGCATTTTCTGCTATCTGATGATTCAAATGAACCGTACGCTCATAACAACTAATAAACCTTTCAGGATTCAAAAGTGCAACAAACTGACTTTGTCACCTTATCTCCAGGGTATGGTCATCTAATTAAATGTTCAAACCACGATTAATCAAGTAATTACCTTTGAATATGGTCAGAGACAGCAGTCAAAATCATAGTGGTGTTGTGGTTAATTGTGGTTACTTTCGCACCGATTAAGAGAATGGAAGCGAGCTAACAGATTCCAGACGACTCCAAGGCAATCAGGATATGAGTGTAAATCTACAGTGCACTTATCATTATTACATTAATGTAGTTGGCCTGTCAATCAAACAGTCAATTTCCTGTGACAAGGCCACTCTTTGTAATCACAGTAATATTCATGATGCCATTCTCAGAGACACAGAGGCAGGCCCGCTGTCACAGAGCTGTAATCATTTCAATCTAGTAAACACAGATTATTCCTTTCAAAGCAGCCGGCTCCTTCAGTGATACAATGTGCCTGTTCCCTTTTCCCTGGAAGCAAAAGCACTCTTACCTCCGACAATATATCCCCGAGGGAATAGAGGCGAGTGTCTCACTGTGGCATTTACCCTGCTAGACGTGGGCCTGCTACACTATACAGTAAATGCAAACAGGTTTCCAAGTCTCCAGATATACTTCCGTTGTATCCAACTTGTATCCAACTGCTTTTGTTTACACCCAAGCTGCCATCAGGCACAGGTGCTTATTGTCGGTGGATTGCGTTAGATGGACGACATAGGGACTTGTTTTACAGTGCTTCGGGATACGGAAATATGGGATATTACCTCAATTCTGCGAAGCAAATTGTCATTGTCTGTGGTTTAATTGAAACGGGTTGCCGACAACAATGGCACGGTGGATTATTTAAGAGAGTTGATATAGCCAACAATGAATTGTATACCTTTTATACCAGGTGGAGACGGAAGAATGAAGTCATAAACTCAGACATGGCAGGAGAGAAATAGAAATGTCTAGGCTTGAATTATTATTGCGGAAATGAATCTCTCTTCAAAACAACAGATCCAGTCAGTTTTTTCCCCCCACTGACATTAATAGAGAAAAATAAAATGCCTTTCACCTCCTGCTTGGTCATTTATCAGATAAAATGTGCTAATTATTGAGCCAACAACCAAGACACAATGCACATTATATTGTAGTAACTATAAATCATAAAACAGTATGTTCTGATATTAAGAGGCCGGTAAGTACAATGGATGCATCATGTTTCAAGATCACATGACAGCAGGAGTGTAATGACTATCCATTATCTTATAATGGTTGCAATAATCATTTTCAAGTGACTTATTTCAAGGTTGGTCTAGTAGAGGCTTGGGACCAAGAGGCTCCATAATTACTATCTAAAGGTCTTTACCAGATTTTAAGTCCCAAAGTGAGTCATTTTTTCACGGCAAATTTGGAACACGGAAGACATACTGTACATGTGAACTCAACTAACACAATCACCTATTGAAAATATAAATAAAATAAAACCAGATCAATGCAGATCAATGAAAACCAGCACACTGAGACTCCGAACCCCAAAAAAGGGCAGTTTAAGATCTAACAGAAACCCACGCGGGCGCGCACGCACGCACACGTTACACAGTCCTTTTGGCTTGACTGAAAACTATAGCCACATCATAATAATTGAAACGGCTTCATGTCAAAATGTTCCATTTTCTGCAGCCTGACTTGGGGCGGTTCTTAAAAGTATCATGAACACAAAGCAGCCTAATCCTGTGGGTAGAGACAACAGACACTGCAAGATGTCTGGAAGCTCTCTCTCTGTCTCTCTCTGTCTCTGTCTCTCTCTCTCTCTCTCTCTCTCTCTCTCTCTCTCTCTCTCTCTCTCTCTCTCTCTCTCTCTCTCTCTCTCTCTCTCTCTCTCTCTCTCTCTCTCTCTCTCTCTCTCTCTCTCTCTCTCTCTCTCTCTCTCTCTCTCTCTCTCTCTCTCTCTCTCTCTCTCTCTCTTGGACAAAAACAAGGAAACACATGCATGTATTGCGCCAATCTCCATCGCTATTCAACTCTTCTACCGTTGCATTCTCATTGGCCGATGATTGTCTTTTTTCTGTTGTTTTTGAACAAAGCTTCTTATTTCCACACTTTATATGCATGCCCATAAAGTACTGCACACATTTCGACCTCAACATCAAATGCTATACAGAAATGCTGAAGCACAGCAATGAATCATCATCATTATGCAAATCCCTACACACAATACCTCTTGTCCTGTTTTATCTGCCTGTGTAGATTGTTATAATAATTCATTTGAGTGAAACTTGCACGGGGACCCATATGATTCTCTCCACAATGGCAATCGAGTATGCCCTTAAATGAGACAATATTGTAAAGTAATTTACACAAACAAGTAAAAAGCATGTGTTAGATTTCTACTGAAAGTTGAACACATCAAAACTATAACATCAAACTATCTCCTCTGAACATTGCAGGGCAGAACCCAACCGTACTTCAACACAAGTGTATGCTTGTTGTCACATCATGACTGAACTCTATGGAGCTCGCGCGGACTCTCAAACTCACAGATCAGTCGATACTTTTCGTAAACACACGTATCAACACATTTTCATATTGTCGAAAATGGTTTACTCCTCATTCCCGAGATAAGAATACTTGATTATATAACATGTTCAGTTTACTTTTCTACTGAGCCATTGATATATTTGTGTCCCTGACTGAATAAGAAAACAACTTGAGCAACTCTCTATCCTTGGATACTATTGGGGATTCTCAGGAGAAACTTATCTTGGCTGACATCTGAACTACAGAGAGTATAATAATAACATATTGATCTGTCATTTGTAAACAAACTCACCGGAGCTTAGAGGCAGCAAATGGGTTGTTCAAATGGTAGGAGAGCAGAGGATGGTTCAACGTGCCAAATGTGAACAGTAATTCTACTCTGAATTATGCAATGACGATTAGTTTCAATGTATAGGGCTTTGAAAGGAACAAGTGTCTTATATTTGCCATGTTCTGATTAACCGTAATACAAAATCATGGGGTTGAAAGTGTTTCTGAGCTGTCATTGTTCTGTCCAAGCGATGCTCATTAAAACCATGACTATTGAGGCCAAGAGACACGCAGGGCAACCTATTCCATTACAAGTCTTAAGTACAGTTAAATCCTCAGACATGCAAATCAACAGCCCTCAACACAGAAACAGAGAACAATCCAATGTTCTTGTAAGGAAAATAATACAATTAGGCTTACAGTATGATACAATTCAAATGGCGAAGCTGAAGAATTATAGAATACTTGTTATTGTTTCAAATGTGCTCTGCTTAACCGTAGAGAACATTCCCCCCCCAAAAAAAAAATGTAAGCAGGGGTTTTGCAAGTCCTCGCAAACTCCGTTCAAGGATGGGTACTCCATCCCTCCCCAGGGATCTCTTACACACTTCAAAAGAGAGGAGCTGTGGACGGCGACCTTGCTACACTAAGGCTCATTGACCAAAATCTACACTCTCACCGGCGTCCCCATTCCCAGTCCCAAAAGTCCTGTCCCCATAAGGATGTCTTCAATAAAGAGAGAAAAAAAATGAGGAGGAGGAAAGTATTCTGGGTTGTTTAACACATTTATCACTTATCAGATTTTTACCGTATCTCAGAGGTTTAATGACACGAGGAGCCGGTCATTTGATTCACAAACCAATAGGCCGGCCCCATTGGAAATGAACACATTTCCTTGTTCACTGGTCCGATTCACTACTGTGATTACTTTCGCCCACTAGACTTTACAACGGACTAAAACTGCTAATAATCTGATTCCTGCCAACTCAATGTTGATGTAAAACACAAATCTGCAGGAAAGAGTGTATGGATTCTTGTTTACAAGGCGCTGGGTCGACTATGATAGGTTTGACCACCCCCATCCACAGGCATCGACACTGCTCTGTTTCAAGGCCCCTGACTAACTCTACTGTAAGCCTAGGACGACAGGTAAAGGAAATGGGCCAGAACGGTCTTGGCAGACTAACAAACTACTCATCTACTTGTGCTATTCAAACAGTCAACTTTAAAAATAATAATAATAATGAAGCTCTTCCCCAGTGTCCATATACAGTGCCTTCAGAAAGTATTCATACCCCTTGACTTATTCAACATTTTGTTGCATTACAAAGTGGGATTCAAATGGATTGAATTGTTACTTTTGTCAACAATCTACACAAAATACTCTGTAATGTCAAAGTGGGGGGAAAATTCTAACATTTGTAAAACATTTATGAAATATAAAACACTAATATATCTTGATTAGATAAGTATTCAACCCCCTGAGCCATTACATGTTAGAGTCTTTCTGGGTAAGTCTCTAAGAGCTTTCTACACCTGGACTGTGCAACATTTGACCATTATTCTTTTCAAAATTCATCAAGCTCTGTCAAATTGGTTGTTGAGCATTGCTAAACAACCGTTTGCATGTCTTGCCATAGATTTTCAAGCGGATTTAAGTTAAAACTGTATCTTGGTCACTCAGGAACATTCACTGGCTTCTTGGTAAGAAACTCCAGTGTAGATTTAGGCTTGTGTTTCCGGTTATTGTCCTGTTGAACAGTGAATCATCTCTCAGTGTCTGGTGGAAAGTAGACTGAACCAGGTTTTCCTCTGTTTTTCCTGTGCTTAGCTCCATTACAGTTATTTTTTTATCCTGAAAAACTCCCCAGTCCTTAACGATTTCAAGCATACCCATAACATGATACAGCCACCACCATGCTTGAAAATATGAAGAATGGTACTCAATAATGTATTGGATTGGATTTGCCCCAAACATAACACTTTGTATTCAGGACAAAAAGTGAATTGCTTTGCCACATTTTTTGAAGTATTATTTTAGTGCATTGTGAAAACAGGATGCATGTTTTGAATATCTTAATTCTGTACAGGCTTCCTTCTATTTAGGTTAGTATTGTGGAGTAACTTCAATGTTGTTGATCCATCCTCAGTTTTCTCCTATCACAGCCATTGAGCTCTGTAACTGTTTTAAAGTCACCATTGGCCTCATGGTGAAATACCTGAGCTGTTTCATTCCTTTCCGGCAACTGAGTTAGGAAGGACACTTGCATCCAAAGTGTAATTAATAACTTCACCATGCAGGCTTGCCATAACAAAGGGGTTGAATACTTATTGACTCAAGACATTTCAGCTGTTCATTCTTAATGAATTTCTAAAAAATTTGAAAAACATGATTCCACTTTGACATGATAGGGTATTGGGTGTAGGCCAGTGACAAGAAATCAAAATTGTATCCATTTTTAAATTCAAACTGTAACACAACAAAAATGTAGAAAAAGTCAAGGGGTGTGAATACTTTCTGAAGGCTATTGTGACAGACATTTCATCAGTTGATGTCTACATTTCAGGACGTCTCCTCGCTCTAGGGCCAGTCTGGGGTGTGCTAGTTCTCTGCTAGGTGCTCTGCAAACACAAACACACTCTGAAGACTAAAGGAACAACCCATGGTCAGCATCTCCCTTTCTCTGTGCTGCACAACTCCATCCACACTGTGTGGAACAAAACATTGCTAACTCACATGTCCTCTACTAGGGGAATAGTTTTTTCGTTGTTCTCCCGAAAGTGAACTCAGCTCTTCCGCAAAGGCATCCACGCAGTTAAAGAACGCTGGAATAGAGCCTATCTTCTACAAAGGAAAAATAAATCCAACATAACCAGGCCCACGAACGACACAACTCGGCACAGCTCACTTGTAGGGGGAGTCACTTCTATCAAACTCATGCAGAAATGACAGAAAGTGCATATATCAAGAGACCTTTGTACAGACACTGATAGAGACAGGCCAGCAATAAAAGTAACAATATAATGATTGTCTTTCACACAAAAGACGACAAGGCCATTGTTTTATTCAATTACCTCCTATCTGTAGAACAATTACAGTTTTTCAATAGACTACTAATTGAAACTGTTTGATTAAACGAACCAAGAAAGGAACTTTGTCTGTCGCCGTAACTAACTTTCCCTGAAGCATTCTACTGTATGGTCACTATCGACTGCCGGTGTGGAGGAAGGTCATTTCTCCAACACAAGCCAGACAAAAGGTGAAATGAGACAACTGAAGCAATCTTAGGTCAATATGAAATAGAAATCTCTCAGCTACACTGTAATAAAGTTACTGAAGTGAAGTAGGGAAACTATAAAGGGGAACTTTTACAAGGAGAGAGATGTCTGGGAGATTGGTTCGCCCACCGGCACACACTGCCCAGTAAGTGCTCTGTGGTGAGGGCAGTACAGTTACACTTCCATAGAATCTGATTACTACGTGTTCTATGTATCACTCAGTTCACAGTTTTTTATTTATTTTTTTAACCTCCTATCATTTACGTAATTTTCAATCTGCTCTGGTGTTTTATTGTGGATATAGTTAAAGCCCTACAGCCGAGAATATATCACGGCTATTCAGTGGAGAGACAATGAAGTCAAAAGTGAAAGTGAAAGTTTCTAACAAAGCTAGTCAGAAGTTGCATGGAGAAATCATCATAGCCTCAGTAAGTCTTGGCAGTCCCATTGTGCTGGATGGTCCTTAGGACTTCCTGATTCAGACCCGATCTATTTATCTGTGTATGAGTTCTCACTGCCTGGATTCAGCTGTCATCTCAGTATTGATTGGCAACCCGAGACAAAAGACATCTCTAAACTAATGCAATTGAGAAGACAAAAGCTGAGTTGAGCAAAGGGGAGACAACAAGCAGCTTGCAAACTGACAAACATGCAGCGATAAGCGGTATAAACACATTTGTGTGCCTCCCTCGGAACTAAACGTCGGGCCAAAAATGAATGATGCACTTCAGGGCTGTTCCTCTTCCATGACTTGTCATCGCTAGAACGCTACATTAATCAAGTGGCCAATCAATACAAATTGGGGTGTTTTTTTTTGCCAAAAGCTTTCTGCAAAATCTCAAGAGAATCCAGAATATTGTAGAATTTATAGTATTATCTCAGGAAAGAATGGGGGATCATTTAAACCATGGAACTGGGATCTCTGCCCACTGTGCACAGACGTCTTTTCAACATCTAGTTTTGATTTACATTTGGGTCAGTTGTCAACCAACGTGAATTCAATGTGAAATCAACAAACAAACAGAAATCACCATATCATTGCATGTAGGTTCAAAGTTGATTTTTTTTTAAAAGACAAGATGCCCTTTAAGTTGATGACTTTTTGCAAATCCAATCAGTTTTCCACATTAATTCAACATTATCACATTGATTTTTGGGTTAAAATGACGTGGAAACAATGTTGATTCAACCTGTTTTTACCCAGTGGGTGAGTTACTGTAACAGGTACCAGAAGGGCATCAACACACTAGCGTAGTACACATTTACAATACGCTTCACTGGTTAACATAGGTCATTGGTCAGCCTAATGGGCAGAAATGGAGGCCATTGGCAGTAAACTGCTGATTGGGTTGCTGGTGGTCACTGGTGGTGGATGGAGCATTCACATGGTGTCTAGTGAGGCCCAGTGCAAACCAGTGTGGGCGGTGCTGATGACAGGGAGGGGGTGGCCCGCTAAGAGGACAGTGATTTTGAGGAAATGAGCCAAGAAGCCCAGTAGAATGAATTATTCCAAAACATTCCTTTACAAATTGTTAAATGACTGAGGCGAAAGATCATTTCTAACATCCCTGCATTTGGGCTTTATAATAAAATAAATAATAATAATATATCCCATTTAGCAGACGCTTTTGTCCAAAGCGACTTACAAGTCGGCTGGGGCCACTACTTTTACATATGGGTGGCCCCAGCGGGAATCGAACCCACGACACTTGGCGTTGCAAGCGCCATGCTCTACCGACTGAGCCACACATTAAGCAGACATGGTGCAGGGAATGATGGTCACCGGTGATAATTAAAAGACAAGGCAGTTGTAAAACAGATGTCTTTCTAATGTATTATTTATCCTTAACCCATTAGATATATATTGTTCCACCACACCAGAATGACCTGTTCTGATCACTTCTTAAAGCACAATACAAAGCGCAACAAAGAACAACGATATTCCATTAAGTAGACGCTGATGTACAATTTTTTTTAACGTAGTTTAAATAACGATTGAATCAGAATGTGCCGCATTTGCATGTTCCGCTTTCTCCCAATTAAAATCGAATTAATTAGACAAAATTCTATTAAGAAACAAATCCCAATCGATATACACAACCTAGGGTCACCCACCCATTGCTCAAATGTGAATTGTCTCTTTGAATTGTGTGGAACTAAAAATAGCACAATAGCAGTCTTTGGGCTTAAAATAAATAGGTTGGCATGGGTATACTCTAAGGTGCAGGATCTCATCAGAGCTGATGGATTCCCCCCCCCCCCCACCGGCAAACACAGACAGTAACATCAGATGCTTCGCTCATACAGTAAAGACACATGGCCCCGAGTCTAAGTGAGTCTAAGCCATCATGTGGTACAATCATATTTTAAGAATGATCAAATGCAGAAAAAGTTCATGCAAAAAGACAATGCTGCGCCATCCAATTAACACTGCTCCCTGTTCCTCTCTGTCATGTCCATTTATGTTGGTTGCAACAGATGTCTCCTCATGAATTAATGGTGATTCATTCCAAACCATAATATTAAGCTGACCAGTAAAACAGGACTAGAAGTTTACCTTATTGTAAATAAGTTACTTGAGAGAGTATTGACAAAGTTAGGAACAGTTCACCACTGTTTCATTTGATACAAATTGTGACAGCACAATTGAAGCTTGCTAGTTACTCTTTCTACAATTTTTTATTTAACCTTTATTTTACTAGGCAAGTCAGTTAAGAACAAATTCTTATTTTCAATAACTTTGGGTTAACTGCCTGTTCGGGGGCAGAATGACAGATTTGACAGATTTGTACCTTGTCAGTGTGGGGATTTGAACTTGCAACCTTCCGGTTACTAGTCCAACGCTCTAACCACTAGGCTACCCTGCCGCCACAGGTCCAATGACGTTTGTGAGAACGGTAGTGGGCAATGAGGTTGTATTCATGGGGAAATTATGGGGTTTCATGAGCCATTGTTTAAACTCTGCGCTCCTACATATTGCCGTCCTACGGTGGTGTATTGTTAGTGCCGTTGCTTAGTAACTGAACAGTGATTTGCGGCAGGATCTTCGTGAAACATTTGATCACCTTTCTTTCATGGAAATGTGGGTGGACATGTTTTAATAAAGCGACAATGCACTGGGGGCCATGATACAGTATATTGTTAATGTTACTCAGTGTCTAACAACGCCCCGTAGCAATACCCATTTTCATGAGATACCATGGCCTCTCGGGCCTTATTGCTTTATCAAGAAGATTTATGTCCACTACCCCCTTCCGTATTTACCATCATCCCTGACCCAGCACTCACTGGGCAATAAACAGTCTTAAAAGCCCATCTTCTGTTGTTCAAGCTGAAAACTTGTTATGGTGAGAATAGTCTGTTGTATCCTGATGACTAGCCTACAAAAAGGGCAATGTTTTACAGATACTATTTCCCTCATAACACGTTTCTGATTTATTCATTCCATTTTGGCTCTCTTGCAGCTAGTGTGCATAATGTTTAGCAAATCTGCTTTTGGCTGGTAGGCTTACGAGTCCACTTGATGAATAGTCAACAGTAAGTCTCTACAATACGCGAACGCTCTGCACAAGGCTATCACCGAGCTGTTCATTTGGGTATGCATGAAATAACAACAACCCACAGGGAGCATTCCCAGTTTCAAACACTCAGGTCAAATACCCGAGCAGATTCCACATGTGCAGCCTCTGGCCACTGAGGCCTGGAATCCACATCCTTTCTGGCTCGATGTGACGTTGCATGTTCTACTTCCAGAGTGAGGGTTGAAGTAAGGCTGCTGGGAGTGTAACACTGACCTTCATAACCTCTGTGACCTAGAAAAGCTGCCTGAAGGCCTACACACAAAATCTTCACTCCTTTGCAATTATTAGCAAAGGCCTTTCAAAAAGAAACACAAGCTTCCACATGTAGTATGCCACTTTCATGCCAAATGATTTGCATCCTTTTTTATTCATATCTTTGACTTTGTTGTCAACGTATTCCACCATGGTTGTGGAGCTTGATGTTTTGTCTCTTTAGTCCAGAACGGAGAGGGATAAGGGGAGAGAGAGGCAAACAAGCAGTCTTGTTTACTTTCAGCCCTAGTGTCCACGGACCACATGTCTCCGGTCATCTGTCACTAGTTTACATATATACAATGACACTTCCCCCCTCTCTGTGGGAAGCTGTTGTCACCGCGTGGCCGGCAGCTGAGGCAGACCGGGTGCTGGTGGGGTCTCCCCCAGGTATCTCTAGGGATGAATATTAGGCCTGGGTGACAGATTGACAGGCACACACAGCCTGCCACCATACATGACTCATCCCCTGTCCAAGCACTCACTCCTCCTACATGCAACCGCTGCATCCCAAGGCAGAGCAAATTTTGAATAAAGCAGTGACTTTGCTCTAGATACATTTAGTCAGACAAAAACAAAAATCGCCCCCCCTAACCTTCCATACTACATAAAACTTTTGGAGTCAATAATGGAAACAACAGGGGTGGCTGAGGGCTCTGGGGATACGGTTAAATATGTGGGCGTGCCGATTCAGTCAGGGTTTGGCATAGAGCTAAATCTACTTTGGCCAAGTGTGCTGATAAAAATCTAATAAATGCTAATATTTTGGATAGAAATAGTTATTGAGTAAGAACCCTCTTTGGTGACTAATTCCTGTTTTATTCCAAAATAATGAACACTTTTTCCCTTTCCCTGTTACATTTAAATATCACATTTCAAAACAAAGAAACCTGGGTCATACTTAGTCTTGAAAACGGTAGTGAAGTTAAGTGAGTGGTAAGTACTTGAATAATATCACCTTGGCTAAAGAGGAAGGACACTCGAGCGACGGGACTGGCAATGAACATTTTGATTTAGCAATACGGTATGTACTGCTGACTTTGGGGTGCCAATCACTGACAACTGGTCAGTTACAGTAATTCGATGGTTCGTCAACTAACCAGACTCAATATCATGTTCCTCCCTCAAACACAAAATATGAACAATATCAGAGAACATGAGATCAATATAATATGGGTAACCACTCTCCGAAAGGGGGCATTCGTTTGTACCGAAGTCTCCTCAGAGTCCATACTTTCCTCCAGGCACCAGCTTAACTAGAATAAAGGTCAGAACATACTAGAAAAGGATAGACCGCCAATATAGGGCTTCAGCTGACTTGATTCCCTTTTCGAAACAGACAGAATTAACACAATGTTTAAGGTTTCTCAGCAAAACGTTGATTGGGTATTTCCACCTCCCTCCCCCGAGCCCAGGAATCTAAGTGAACCAGAGAGCATGGAACAGTGCTCTGTAACAGCTATTTTAGACCATGCAAAGTCAACACTACTCCCTGAGGTGATTTCCCGATAATGAACACAAAAGAGGTGTCGGCCCTCATAAAGCTCCAGGATGATGCTGAACTCTTTATGAGGACTCCCCCCCCCCCCCCCCCCTGGTTTAAATTAATCTAATTCCATGTGGACACTAAGAGGCAACGTCAAATAGGCCACACGCAAAACAAACCTTTCCATGGCTTTCCGTTTCCAATGGGATAGTCTGCTTGTGGCTGAGAGAGACAAAGGACTCATGGTATTCCAAGTAACTTTAGATATCTGATCCCATATATTGGCTTTGCGTTTATCCACACCTAGTCCACACAATTTGAGCACAGGACATAGATAGGGTCAAAGGTTTCACAGTGGGGCATTATTCATTCTATGTGTACAGTATTTACAAACCGTGTTAACCAATCAGCATTCAGGATTAGAACCACCCGTTGTATAAAAACAAACATCCCTGTGCAACAGTGAGTGTTTTGTATTGTGCAGGAGCTGAAATTAACTTTATGGAAACTCATTTTAAGCTCATTTGAAACCAAACATATTGTGCCTTTGTGGCTAAAAATAGGGTCATCTTACACTATTTTCTTGGGGTGAAGAAGGTGGTTAGTAAGAGGGATGATGTTTGCAATATCCTAACCAATAAAATACATCTCCAGTCTTTTGAGGATCATCATTATACTGTTCAGTAATATATTGCTGCACCTGGTCTACCAAATAAGCAATATCAATCAACAGGCAACAAATAGGCTGCTTTTCGCATCTGCTCATGCGAAACGTTTCTGCTTTTATGAAAACAACGGAGAGCGACGCACCACTTTGTTCTCGACGCTAATCTTTTCCGTTTCAAAACACTAACTTTAGACACAAGCATTTGCTTCATTGTGTACTTTGTTTAACTAGGCAGCCTAGTCTAAACTCGAATAGAAAACCAGGACGTAGGAAATTTGCCTTGGAAAAAGACTAGGATGAGACAGGGTTGTCTGCCGTTTGTCTCTCTCTAAAGTGGCGCGCTCCAGTGCAGAAGGCAGGATGAGATAATCACACTACGTAGTCTAGCCCCCACTCCCCACACACCCACCCGCCACGGCCAGTAGCACTCACTCACCCCTGCACTGGTTGATATCATCACGTCACTGACACCGCAGACACACAGCCTGCCCGCCGCAGCCTGATGCCTTAAACCTCCATGGCAGTGTACCAGCCCCTCTCTTTCCCTCTCCTCTCTCCTCACCCGCTCTCCTCTCCTGCAGACAGGCCTCTCAGACCCATCCTCTCCCCGGCACTCAAGGTTCTCTCTGCCAGTCCATGGCACCCAGCCAACCTGTCAGCCACACAATTCCGCCGAGGATGAATGAATCACTGTGAAGTTAGCGAGCACCACTGATAGCGTGTCTCCCTATGATCATCTTCCTAATTAAGATTTGACTTATTTTATGTGTTCTTTAGTGAAACATCAAAATATCAATTTGAGATAATTAACCAGTCAAAGTGATGACTCTATTCATCATTCCAGAAGGAATTTCCAAGACAGAAAAGCAGCTAAAACATTGACTTTCAGATTCACGGAAACGCATGCCTAGTCTCTTGAATATTAATGTATAACTTTATTGAGACATTCATTTCAATACAGTAATTACACAATTACTGTGTCATTATGTGAATCTATTCTGGTATAGTCAGTAAGAAGCTGTACAGGTACTAATGTCTTTTGTGGCAAAATCTCTAATTAAAAGAAATCAACCTGGCATTTTACAAATTATGATTATGGAGGCTGAATTACAGCACATGCAGACTCCTTCCATGTTCCCAATTGCAATCCAACACAAAGTTAACCAAGATGAAGAGACTAGAAAATAATATGAACCTGGAATAATACAATGCATTTCAAACACTCAAGGATATTATAGTAAATAAAAGAATGTTAACTATTGCTTGATCTTAGATGTACCCTAGCTCTAAAAAGAGACAAAATGTTAATTGGAAGCTTTGACCTGAATCTTGAGTCGAGTATGTGTTCTGTTCCAGACTTGTTGAATACATGGGCTTGGAGGCTACCAAGGATGGTGGCCTCGCTCAAATGATTAGACATGTGTTTTGTGAGAAGACAAGTGGAATTTCAATACAGTAACATATTCTCTTATCCTCTTGTGAGGTGCTTCAAATGCTATAGAAAACGCTAAAAGCATTATGCAGGGAAACACCTTGAAGCAGGAAAAAGCGCCCACTTTTTTTCCAAGGATGTTCAATGTTAAGCTACATACTCAAGAACAGAATGATAAACTCTAACAATTTTTTGAAATGTCCCTAATTTTGAAAATCATTAAATTGTAGAATTTGTTGAATAGAATCCTTGATTGTCTGACATTTCCTGTCATTCCCATCGGCTACCTCACATGGCAAGATCGGCTTTAGGGAGCCACATCCAGTCATCTATACAAGTCCTTGCAAGAGCAAAACTTTTAATACATAAGAATGTACTGTAATTTTAAAACTATCAAACTTGTTTGAATATTTCTTGATATGATAACAATTTGACAATAATTTGCCTCGCCCAAACATGTTTAAGAGAGCACTCATGGCCAGCTCCAGGCATGGTCTGAGTAGGGAGGTGGAAACCGAAAACTAGCTGTTATTGGCAGAGAGATTTTCATCTTTTTTTGTTATTGGTATATTACCGCATGGTGATGTCACCATGGAAAGCCAAAAAAACTCCCGCCCATGCAACCCTGCTGATTAGGTCCTGTGTAGATTGTACTTTCAGCCAGCAACTATCAGGAAATAAAACTGATTGAAAACAATCTGACTTTTACAATGTTAGTCTCATCAGATGTTGTACAATATGATACAAAAATCAAATGTTGACTGCACTGGGCCTTTAAAAATATATTTCTTAGCATGGTGAGCTGTCATCAGAGGAACGGCTCCTCCTGCCATTACAGTATAACTGTATGATCCGCATGGAGCCTCTGCCTCCCTTGAACTAAAGAGGAGAAAATCTCCAATCATTATGGCCATTAGAAATCAAAAGTTTTTGCATGTCTAATTAAAATGTAAACAGTGTAATGAGGACCTCAGTGATTTAGGAAAAATGTCTCTCTCACTGCCACTGGGGGTATGATCATTACTGAAGCAAATCTATGAATGCATACGAATCTCCTACAAGTCCAGATTAAAAGCATTACTGCTAAAACCTAGTTTTGTACACCTGGGGATTGTCTATTCTAACCAATCCCCAATAGGCTCTGTGCTTCCTCCGCTCTTTATGAGTGCAGAGAGACAGAGACAGGCTTAAGTGAACGAGATGAAACAAAACCCTACATTTCATTGTTTCAAATGGCAAGAAAAGGGCTTTAACGTTACGATACATTTCAATGATTTAAATTACCCTGTATGACATACATGGCCTGAGCGAGGAATTTTGCTGTAGGAATTTTGAAATCATTACCGGTCACTAAGTAAGCTCAGTATACTGTGGAATAGTAAGATCTATATGAAAGACCAGGACGGATGAGGTTATGCAGACTAACATGTTGGTCAGTCAAACAATTGATGTGTTAATGACTGAGTGCTACCTGGTATCATGCCTAAAGGATATAATTCATTCTATTCTCTTGCAGGATGTATGCATATTACAATTCTATGTGCAAATGTTCCTCATTTGACTATTTTCTAAAGCCACTGGTTATGGTTTTAAGGGTGATGGCTAGGGTTAAGGTGAGGGTAAGGTTAGAGGTAACCTGGCTCTAAATACACTAAAACACAACAGTCAACTGCTAATCTTCAGAAAAGGTTGAATAAAGCAACTGTTTGAAAAACGCTGCTCTTTCCACAACACGTACAGTAAATGTCAAGCATATATCTGAATTGGGGTTTAAACCCCTTAAAAGACAAGGGCTTCAAAAGAAATGGACCCAGTGCCTTTTAAGACCAAACGACTACCACTATGAGTTTATGGAAGTAACACAATAGCCAATAAGAAGTGGCCTACACTAAACCACATCTAATGGATATAAAACCAGGTGTATGATAATGGAGTCAGTTAATGTCCAGTGTTATCCCTGTGTGAGTGTATTAAGTGTACGAAGGATCTCAATAGAAACGTTTGTCTTTAGATCCAGAAAGTGTACATAAATAAGAGAACAGGGCAGAAGGAAGGAGATGTGAAGTTTAAGCCCAAGCAACTGATAATGGACCCACATGCATTTCAGAAAATGTCTATGCTATGCTGTCAGTCAGAACAAACAAAAAACACAGTGAGCAGACAGTCCCTGTGTCTAAATGAGATGGTGGAAGGGGTGGGAGGGGAGGATGTCAGGGATTCATGATCCTTCGTCTTTGCAGTAGAGCACACACGTCTCTCAGTATAGCAACAGACAGCTGTTTCCACTTTCTAATGCACCCCAACTTAGATCACTGGAGAAATTGTCAGCGCACCGAGACACACACAAAGATAACATAGCAAGCTGCCATGAGGGAGACGAAAGAGACAGAGAGAGAGAGAGGGAGAGGTAGAGAGAAGAGGGGGATGCTGCTCTGAGAAGAGATGAGATTTGTTCTATTTGCATGAGTCTCACTCCCTTGGGCTCTCCCTCGCTTTTCAGACGAAAAGCACGAAAGACAACACTTAACATATTTGCTTAAAGATGACAACCTTGTACTGGTTTCATTTGCACAAGGCTTTTGTCTAGAATTGAGACGGGAGAGACTGAATGGGATTTGTTACAGTTGCTGACAAATGTATCCGTCAGTAGGGATGAGCGTGTTATCAATTTACAACAGCCCCGCAGACCTCCCAGGGGGTGTTTACACAGGAGTTACTTAAGTTAGTCACAAGCTCACTTTAATTGTCACTATTAAAGGACAATAAAAACCTGACAGCCTTATTCATACACACACCATGTCACAGGAAATGGCTCTGGTCACATCTTCCCACTGAAGCCAATACGAGCCCTCACTTATCATAATGCACCCTATACTGTAGCTCTCTGAGGGAGGAAGGTACACCATCTACAGACAACGGTGAAATCCCACTGCTTCATTATGGTTCTACCAGACTGTCTGTAGTCTACGATCTCTATACCTGGTGTTAATCGGAAGCAGTAGTGCTATTTGTTGTAGGACAGGGTTCCCAAGCATCTGACAAGGTGGAATGAGTGTGTTCAAAACAGCTATATTCTACAATTCAACGGGATAACATCTGAAAGTGTATGCATACAGCATATGTATGATAGGCGGCAGGGTAGCCCAGTGGTTAGAGAGTTGGACTAGTAACCGGAAGGTTGCAAGTTCAAACCCCCGAGCTGACAAGGTACAAATCTGTCGTTCTGCCCCTGAACAGGCAGTTAACCCACTGTTTGTAGATCGTCGTTGAAAATAAGAATTTGTTCTTAACTGACTTGCCTAGTTAAATAAAGGTAAAATAAAAAAATAAAAATGTATGGTGTTGGTTAAGAAAATGCTAGAGTGAAAAGTATCTCAAATAGTGGCTAAAAAAATCAAACATGTTTGACCAGTGAATTCTGAGGTTTATATCGTAATGAGAGGGGACAGAAATGTCAATATCATAAGGCTCTGTGCCTTCTATGTTTTGTGAGGACTTGTTGCTCCAAGAAGAAGAGAATGTGGTGGTATCATATATAGTAATAATATAAAGTTCCTTCAGAGGGTTTTCATTCGCCTTGACTTATTCAACATTTTGTTATGTTACAGCCAGAACTCAAAATTGATTAAATTGATTTTTTCTCTCTCACCCATCTAAACACAATACCCCATAATGACAAAGTGAAAACATGTTTTTAGACAGTTATGCTAATTTATTTATAATGAAATACAGAAATATCTCATTTACATAAGTATTCACATCCCTGAGTCGATACATGTTAGAATCACCTTTGTGGGTAAGTCTCTAAGAGCTTTGCACACCTGGATGGAACAATATTTCCCCATAATTATTTTCAAAGGGTTGTTGATCATTGATAGACAACTGTTTTCAAGTCTTGCCATAGATTTTCAAGCAGATTTAAGTCAAAACTGTAACTCGGTCACTCGGGAACATTCACTGTCTTCTTGGTAAGCATCTCCAGTGTAGGCTATGGGTTTGTTTTAGGTTATTGTACTGCCGAACGGTGAATTAATCTCCCAGTGTCTGGTGGAAAGCAGACTGACGCAGGTTTTCCTCTAGGATTTTGCCTGTGCTTAGCCCCATTCTGATCATTTTTTATCCTGACATACTCCCCAGTCCTTAACAATTTCAAGTATACCCATAACATGATGCAGCCACCACTCTACTTGAACATTTGGAGAATGGTACTCAGTAATGTGTTTGTCCCAAACATACCACTTTGTATTCAGGACAATAAGTGAATTGCTTTGCTAAATTATTTTGGAGTATTACTTTAGTGCCTTGTTACAAACAGGATGCATGTTTTGGAATATTTTATTCTGTACAGGCCTCCTTCTTTTCACTCTGCGATATGTGACTTGTGAAACATATTTTTTACTCTTGAACTTACCATAACACAGGGGATTAATGCTTATTGACTCAAGACATTTCAGCTTTTCATTTTTAATTAAATTACAACAAAAAAATATCTCAAATTCCACTTTGACATTATGCAGTATTCTGTTTAGGCCAGTGACAAAACAATTTAAATGTAATACATTTTAAATTCAGGCTGTAACCCAACAAAATGTAGAGAAAGTCTAGGGGTGTGAATACTTTCTGAAGGCACTGTATGCCATTTAGCAGTTGCTTTTATCCAAAGCACTACCTAGTTTCACATCTCTTTCAGCAGCAGTATGCTTAACTATAGGTATATGATTATCCAAAGCAAAACACAGTCCCACATGTATAGATTTCACATATGGGTGGATCTGGGATTTGAAACCACTATCCTGGTGTTACAAGCACCATGCTCTACCAACTGAGCTTCAACAGATCACCGTATTGACTAGCATCCCAATCTTGTTGAGTAGCATCCAGAATATATATCCTATGTTCTTCACTCAAGGGTTGCTGAAGAATACAATTTGAATTGTACAGTACTCTAAATGGTCAAGAATAGCTTTTCGTGGACAATGAAAAATATAATTCCACTGGCTCAGCACCATTCTGATCAAATGCATGTACTATCAAATCAAATCAATGTTTTGTCACATGCGCCAAATGCATCTGGTGAAGACTTACAGCTTTATCTGCGTCAAGCCTTTTTAGGACTTCAAGGGCGTTATCTAGTTTCACTCTTCTTTCATCAGCAGCATGCTTAACTGTTGCTATATGATTCGTATACATGCTGTCCAAAGTCAATAGGGTTGCAATGTCGAGAAAAGTTCAAAACAAGAAACAACGAAAATTCTTACAATTACATACATTTGTTTAAGCAACACAGAAAACTGATGGCCATACATGTATTTAAACTATTCAGGAGTGTGTGCATGTACATTTGCATTATTTATGACAAAGTTATTAACTATATGTTTCCCAAAAAATATACACTGCAAATGTAGTTTGCCTAATTGCAACAGTTGCATACGGTATCTTTCGCAATATAAAACCCAACATCATGAAGGGTGTCGCAAGAAATGTGGATGCAATGAAAAACAATAAGTCTGTAGTAGAATTTAGTCACGCTGTCAAAAGCTAAGCTCTATCACGCTGCGGTATTTGCTCATTAAGTACTCTGCTAATACGTCAACATGCCAGGCATAAAGGAGAAAAGAGAGTGGTGAAAAGGGGAGTGGTCAGCATCTGTCATCAAGCGCAGTGCAAAACTCAACTAGAGGATCCATGTCAACCACAATCCGAAGTGCAACCAAATGAGAAATAAACAGAGTTGTCAGAGCAGTCAACACACACACTGGAGAAGCCAAAAAGGTTCAATCAGGACTAAAGAAAATCTCCTATCAGCAGCCTATGGCGCCGGTGCTATGTTAGGACATAGTAATTAATGGGACTAGGTCCTAGTAATCTATTCTTATCTATTCTATCCTCAGCTACTAATAGCCAAATTAAAGACTACTGTACTCATAACTGACATGTAAAAAGTAAGATGTTCATGTGTTGAAAGGAAGCAGAAATGCTCAATTCACAGTTTTTTACACCACACAGCTACATCTTGAGAGCAAGTGCTGAATGCAAATAGTTAGTTTCACCTAAAACCATCAGCCATGTGAAAAATCAGTGAGAAATACAAAAAAAACACACATGTAACTGTATGGCCATGTCCACTTTTATGAAAACACATTACAGCAAAACACTCCAGCATAATGGAAGTGGTTGTGGTGTACATTTTCCTGAAGAGGAATGAAAACACACTTCAGCTCTCTGTTGATGATTTAAGTCCCTCTCATATAAATGCAAATGAGATGTGTGAACAAAACTATTTTGGATTACTGTATTGAGAAAACAAGTGTTCAATTTGAGGATCAAAACTTCATACAGCTAAACCAAGAAGTTCTGAAACAGAATGTATCCTCATGTGTCAATATTATAATGTGAAGTATGAATGTGTAGTAAATGTATTTAATACCCCCCAAACAACTGCTAAAACTTGTGGAGTGTGCTGTGGATGGCAGCGGATCGTAATATGTGCCCCTGTAGACTATAGAAATAGGTTAACCAATTCTGGTGAAGACAAATAATGTGTAAATGCTGAATGTGAATGTTATGATATTAAAATAAAGAATGAGCAAAGTTTCCCATAATGTTAAAAACGGAAAAAGACAGCACAACACAAGACTAATTTGAGGGGTCCTAAACAGCACTTTAGAATGTGGGAGTTGTGCTGCTGATCATTGTCCTTATTGATTAACTCACACATTGGCCTACTTCACAATACACGCCTGTACTGAACGTTCACACACAAACGTTTCCTCTAATTCGAACCTTTTGCTGTCTGTGAGGCAGACCGTAGCCATGAAAGTAGGCTAACATGTTATTTATTGGTTTTAAATAACTATCATTTATCAACTCTCCATATCAGAAATGGCATATACAAAGTAACATCTGATTAGTAACACGTGCATAGGTCAACTGTTGACACAGCAGGTAGCCTAGCTGGTAAGAGTGTTGGGCCAGTGATCGCTGGTTCGAATCCCTGAGCTGACTAGGTGAAACATCTGTCGGGCAAGGCACTTAACCCTAATTGCTCCTGTGAATCGCTCTGGATGAGAGCGTCTGCTCAAATGTAAAAAAGTCAAGATTTGACGGGCCACTTACCCATTCATTTCACCACAAAAACAGAGTTAATAACCCAAACACTTTCATAAGCATGAATGTCTTAAATGAGGAAACAGCCCCTGGACTATGCTGGTTGCATGACCATTCAATTTGGAGCTAATGCCAGTGGTCTAATGTGTTGGTTTAATTCAATCAGAGACAGGCAAAACAGTAGAGAAAATACATTAGATCTTGTAACATACGTGGAAGAAATACCTCATCCGGCAATCACTTTGTCTATGACATAAGAGCCGGTCTCCCACTCTCAAATAGTACTTTTAAATGATGTTAATCTGAAACCCTCCCTATCATTTTGTTTATGCGGATAGGGGAAGCATTTTGCATCATGTAAAGATAAATGGTGAATTAAATATGACAATACATCAGAACATACATTTTAGGACACATGCAAAAGTAGTTAAGATGGAACAGTATGCGAAAACCAGGCATTTTGAATGCAAAAGACAGATATTACACACAAACTTCTAATTTACACAATGTGAAACTAATAATAGACTAATATCATTATTAACAGGCTAGTTTCAGTATTATGCTATTCCTCTACTATTGTTATTATTATCATTATTAGTAGTAGCACACTAGTGTAGGTTAGTTAACATTTAATTTTGAACACATACACTAAAATAACATTATAGCAAATCCCAAATGTGATCAAGTGCAACCAGATGATAAACATGATATTTCTATTTCAAACTATTTCTGAAATTGCTACCTCATCCAGTGTTTAACTTTTCAACATTAAAACGAGCCATGCATACACCATAAACGCACCGGAAAATGTCTCCCAGTTATCATGTAATCAATAAGTGAAATTGTCCAACATACCATAAATACCGGTGCTAGTGATCATGTCTTCAAGCCTAAAAACAAGGGAAAAGGAAAACAGCAGAATCGGAATTTTCACGAGGAGCAATTCCAAAGGTTGCTTCTCACTTTTCCTCTCAGCTATCGAATATCACTGCCTGAAACGTGGGCCCTTTCGTCAGGTATTAATTTGAACCTACATGCATATAATTAAAAAATAAATACAAAAAACAACAAAATCTCTTGGATAGCATGCGGAGAGGAAAAACACATAAGCACGAGTGTAAAGCCTATGTCAGTTCTCCTTGTTCCTTGTTGAGGCTTCGTATGATGACATAAATATATATATATATATATATATATATATATATATATATATATATATATATATATATATATATATATATATATATACACATTTTTTTGTGTAACCCCATTAGAGGAAGCGATTAAAGCATCATGATGTCCCATTACTTTTAATAATAGATTACATGTAGTCAATTGTCACCACGAAGAGCGCAATGTCAACGTACGTATTTATTAACCTCACACAAGCAGTTATCGCGGTAAGTTTGTTATCTTGAGATTATCATACATGCATTTACTTGGAAATTACTTTGAAACAATTTGTATCGCCCTCGACACAATGATTTATTCTGAAATCATTAAATCCACAAGCGCCTGAGTGATTCTCAGCGGTGGCATAAACTTCACATCCTCGCAGTACTTCTGTATTTGGTAAATGCCTATCTAAAATATTTTAAATACGTTATAACTGTATATGTGACTACCACAGCGACTCTAAACCTGCAATTTTGCATGACGCGTGAGAACGCATACCGTAAAGCGCTTGTTCTTACGTAGTGCAGCCTCGCTTCTTTTTAATTGTTCATATCGAAAATAGAGACACATTAACTCTTACCTGTGTATATATGACAGTGCAGCTTCAAAGATTAGAGTAACATCGATCCACTGGATATGCTTGATGAATGGGTGTTCAGGTTAAGCGCGACTGTTTGCGATTTGAAACCATTCCAAGTCAAATGAAGACTGACCACAGCCTCTGCCATGTTGGAATTCCAAACACTGGACAGCTGCTCTACAGAAGGCATAATGCGGCGCACTGCGCATGTATTCTAGCAGAGGTGGCAAATTCAAAGCGCTTCCAAAAACATTGACGTGACAGTATATATTGTTAGGCTGCGTTAACATTGGGCAATTGATTTGCTCTTCATTATGAACAATAGATTTCACATGAAATATATAGCTTCAGTATGCAGAACGAATATATTCACCTGTATGATTAGAAATGGCTATAAAACCAAGGCTATAATGATTAGGCAATAAATAGGTAATTCACTGGTGATCAAAATATAGCATTCCAGTATCTGAAACTGATCTGTTAGGGTAATTATATAATTACTACACACATTTCATTATAATTAAAGTCGCTGTGTACAATGTTTATTGGTGTACAACAACACATAGGATGTCAAATGTATCTTTGGGGAAAATAGATGCTGGATATTCCCTGCTTGTCTTGATTCAGAAATGTATTCGCACAATACTTAATTCAGTACGATGTTAGTTACATTATATGACATTGATCATTAGATCCCCAATTCCATCTCTCTTGTATCATTCCACAGCTCCTTGAAAGGGGGAGGTTGTCTCTCTAGCCCATTGGGATGGCAGGCTAGGAGTAGCCCCAGTTAGACACGTGATCTGAATCCTGGCACCCTTAGTCCCACAATGTCCTATCAAATTCATGTGCAAAGGCCTTAGCGTGATGCATTGATTTAGCCTTGAGTACTCCCCACAGACCTCCCCATGCCACTTTTAGCAGATCCTGAGTTCTTTAGAGAATTCGTACACATAGGCAGCCCAGCCTCAGCTGCTGTGCCGCTCTGACCAATGACAGCTCCAGCTCACACACTGCAAGGTAATAACTGCACTGATTCAGCGGTGCAAAGCTAATACCTATAGCTTGCAGCCTGTGGGAAAGAATACCCTACCTTGATTGCTCTGTGTTGCTTGTCAATTTTCCAATCATTCCCTCCTTATTCCATCTCTTACGGTTTTTGCAAGGTAATTTGGCATTGTTCATTTGAAAGAAAAGGATGAGCAAGATAAATAGATAGTTTACTGATAAAGAAACGTCTCTAGAAAGGAGACTACAAACATTGGTCTCTGTTCATGTTCATTGCTTCAAGCTATTTAGATCCTACAAGGTGAACACAAAGGAGGAGCGAGAGTACAGACAGAACAGTAGATGTAATCAGATCAGGTACTAATCTCCTGCTTGAGATGTTTCCAGCCCTGGAATTAAGTGAGAACACGCTGCTGCTCATCAGTGCTGGGATTGTGCTACCTGAGTGTTACAATGCCCAGTTAATGCTATGGCTACCAGACTATGTCTGCTCCCAAGAACAGCCTCTGACAATCTCATGCTTGCGTCCTCAATGGCACCCTATCACTAGGCTATATTGTTCCCGATTTTTGACCGGGCCCATAGGGCTATAGGGCTCTGGTCAAAAGTAGTGCACGATATAGGAACTAGGGTGCCATTTGGGACATAGCCTCAGTGTGCTCTAGAGGTCAGGGATAAAACAACCGCAGTGCATTTCCAGGTGTAGCCACGTCCATTGTCTCCTCCCTCATATGAGAATGTTCTGTCTGCGCCTTTTGTCCTTGTGTCAGCAGGTAGGACATTCTAAATTATTTTGCTCAGCTGCCTCCCTGAACTCTTGCTACAGCACGTAGATACACACATCATCTCGACTCCCCCACATATCAGGGATGCAGCTCATGTCTATCTGAAACCTCCTACGGTGGGTGATCAAGTTAAGAGACTTAAAGGAACATTGATCAGGAATTATTGTTTTCTTTTCTCTCTCCCTGTTTTCACCTTTGTTCATGTGCATGACTGTTACTGTTGATCATTCATTAGGATTGACCAAATTAACATTCATTACCCTCAGAGATAATTCATTAATGGAAAAGAAATGCATCCTTCTCACAAAATACGATACACAAAACCCAGTAAATGTGGTATTATACAGTGTTTTCAACACATAGGTTGAGGAATAATGCTGTTACAATTCAGATGCAATTGTATGTTATTTTACAACACATTGCATTAATGAACCACTGTAACATGATCAGCTAAAATGTTAATTGCAACATGATTCATATCGAAATAGTTCATACAAGATATGAAGTATGTACTGAAATAGTTCATATTATGTATGAAATAGTTCATACATAATATAGACAACAGGTTGCATAATACAGAATATAACAATATTATGCACTTTATATTTAACTAAACCACTACATTATGATAATCAGAGTACATTTTAGATCAATCTGAGGTTACGATCTGGGCCCACTACACCTGTAACAAGAAGTAGCTCTTTGACGCAATGAGAATGTAGTGTGGCTAGAATGTTTGCTCAAGATATGTCTCACAGAGTAAAATTGTTCATCTCCTCAGGAACAAGGTTAGGGGTTTGCAGAAGCATGTGACTGGCTGTTTTTTAACCTTCTGCCTACAGCCTCTTATGTCACCTCTGATCACTTCAAAGTGGCTGCTCTTGGTTTATTATTTCTGCCATGAAACACTAGCTTTGGAGAAAACCAAACAACGGCTGCTCTCAAAGAAGGAGATATTCAAGATATTTTAAACAAATAGGAAATGTTTCAGCCTAGATCCCTGCTTTGTGGAATCCGATAATTGTCTCGTTCTATGTTCATTGTATTTAGACTGTTCTCTTTTATTTTGACATGCGTCATATCTGTAACTTAACGTCAATCTATTAATAGAGATGAGAACATCTTATCTCATTTATCTATCAAAACACAGATGGATTAGTTTTCACTTTAATGTCTAGACTGTATACAAAATATTATGCCTTAAACGAAATATTTAGCTGCCTTTGAGCTTTTTTTGGGTGGGGGGGGGGGGGTGAGGGGGAGGTAAATGTTGTTAATATCACTCTAATTGACTGCCTTCTTGTACCTCTTATACTTAGAGTAAGCACTGAGCTGTGTCATTTCTAAATGCCGTCCTCAGGTGCATCTTAACAAATAAAGCTTGCGCAAATCACCAAGGTCCATGAATAGAAATAAAAGTAACCGTGATTTGTGTGGCCCTTTGGGTGTTGATAAAAGAGTTTGGGAGGAGGAAGTGGTTTGATAAAGAATAAAAGTCTATAGCAACCTCAATAATAAAACTCAATGGCTGCTGAAGAGTCCAGGTAGAAAATAACAGAAAAATGAAAAAAATAAAGGTTTGCTTTCTCACATTATTTCATGATGTGTAGCCAAGTCCCTTTATGGACTGGGGCTAAAATCCTAATGGGGACAAGCTTGAAGTGAATGGAGCCCACAGAGGATAAGCTACTAAATCTTGCAATAAAAGCAATGTGATTTACAGTAAATTCCACAAGGCTGACAGTGCCACAGCTAAGGGCATAAACACTCCTTTCAAAGCTGTGCTGCCACTCGGCTCTATCTGCTGTTGAACTACAGTTGCACAGCGAGCCGTGCTGCTAACCAGCAATGACGTTGATAAATAACCAGGAAGACCCACTGTTGGCTTAAAACTAGAAGTTGTTCAGTTGCAATTCTACATTTGTCCCTCTTGAATGGGTCTGGAAGTGGCTTTACCAGTAATCTGTCAGTGATTGATTGGGTCTCACCAGATCCCCACCGTGTTTTCCTCTGCAGCCTCAATGCTCAGCCACAGCAGAATGCTACAGCAGGATGGCTGTATTAGGGAAGTGCATGCCTTATTTACCTGCTACACAAGCACACTTAATTCCACTTGGGTAAATATGTGCAGGGGTGAACGCCAATAAAACAGGAAATGAGAAGTGACATGTTCTTGTTGGTGCTGAATGCATGCGCCCAGGGATAAACAAACACATTTGTATAGACCAATGACTTTAAGATGTTTAAAATAACTATTTCACCTGTCATCATCCCCGTGCAGCATTGTAATGTTGAATTGATCGTTTGTCCAGTATCACCAGCATAAAATGGATGGCATAATTTGATGGCTTTAGTTGTTGTCAAAATGGAACACAACCACATTCAATTCCCAAATATACAGCAATTGTTGTCAAAATGGCATTGTCTAATGGTACGTGCACAAAACTGTTGGAACGCCTGATCTTTATGGGATATGCTTTAGGTTTATCCAACACTGCTATGTCCAATTTAGACTGGGTGCTAGATATTGATTACATTTACCAGAAGATCCATTTTAATTAAGTGAGAAGGCTGAGAAAGATGGCCAATGTCTACCAGTGATTTCTTCTTATTGTTCTTTGTGCATCTTCTGAGAAATGATAGCAAAAAAAGCAACACATGGAAAACACATTTCATACAGTTAGACTTTATTCTTTAATCAGGTATTTAAAACAGGCCTGGGGTAATAATCGAATTCATTTCACATGCAAAGAATATTTTAGTTATTTTTAACAGGAGGTTTGGGCATGAGCATTTCATGTATGAATTTTAATGGAGATACTTAAATGGTAATTATTCCACCCAGGCTCAAACGCAGGTAACAAATGGAATTCAATCAGTGTCCGTGCATAATGACCGTCATTATGAGAAAGAAAATAATAATGACATCCTATCTGCATTAAACCTGCAGACACTTTACACAGTGATCCTGTACCCATTATTGATCTCCATGGAGATAAGCAATTGTCACTTTTCAGCATTGTGCACCAATGTTAAATACAGCACATGTTGTTTGCTGCTGCAAACTATTCCAGTGGGCGCCACAATCCATTCAATTTACTACTTGAAATCACTGTACTTGTTCTTCTTAATTTACATTTTTAGAAATGTCCGTCATAGTTAGCTGGTGATCACTCTCCAAACCCCCTGTTGTTAGGTTTGAAACCAGCATACATACAAGCTCACATGAACTTCTGTTCAAAAACACTATCTATCTGAAGTTTGTTGTATGGACATTTGGAGTTTTACTGTGATGAGATTATACTGTTTGTGCTCGATATTCAAGTAGCTATGCTCTCGCTCCACTGCAATGCAGCCATCAGGTCTTCAATCAAATGTACACTTGAACAAAATCAGGTAATCTCCACTCCCACATCACTGTTTTAATGTTTTACCTAAGTAGTGTTTATCCAAATGATCAACTATGAATGAATCTGAATGATACAATGGTATTGGTAATGCATTCACTTATTGACATTAGTGGTTGGTTTAATACAAAAAGCACTGCAGAGATCTGCAAAGAACAGCATGTTTCTGTATGAAATGCAGATAAGAATAGCAGTTGTGACTATACCACAAGTTTAAACTCTAGAATACTCCGCTTTTTTCGGTCCACTCCAGGGTACAGTAATCATGGATCTACTGACAGGGTAACTGCGGCAAGTTTGAGAGGAATATTACTTGGCTGGACAAAATCCCTATGGTTTACACTAGATTCAATAGCACTTCAGTTGGATGGACTCAATGAAATATCTAAGCTCTGAGGAGTAAAACTGAACTGGGCCTCGAAAGCTTCTGACAGATTTTTAAACATACACTGTAGCAGAATGCTCTCAGAGTATCAGTATAACGATATATTTGTACCATACCGTACATCTCCCATACTGTTTTCATACTGTTTTACTTTTCAGATTGTATAGCTTATAACTTGCCAAAAGCATCAGGCCTATTGAGATACTATTAGGTCTTTGTCACTGTTTCAGTGTTTTTATTTTGTCTGTTTTTTAAGTATTATTGAAACTGAAATATGTAAATATCCAGATAGTAGTTGGGATTTGAAAAATAGTATCAAACAGTATCAGTGATCATTCTGGCCATCTTCTTAAAAGATATCCAATCATTCATTCACTAAGTGAATTTCACAAGCAGTAGTATGTGTCAGGTTCAACATTATAAGTTGCCAACACACACACACGGTAAACAGCACTTATGAAGACTCAAAGATGGCCAATTGGAAAAATAATTGAATGACAATTCCAACTAGTGAGCCAAGCTTTACATACCTTCTGTTCCAGACTAGCTCCATCTGTTTGATTTTGAGAGCACTGACAAGGACATTTTCCATGGGATGTTAAGCCCGGGAATGTTGTGAATTTTGCTTAAATTCATCAAAAAAGTTAGCTTAAAGCAGTTAACCTTTTTTGTGGGATACACATAAGGCAATTCTAGGTCTTGTGGTATATTTTGATCAAACTATCCCCAATTCAATGGAATTGCAACCCTCTGCATGCACAGTGCACTCTTCCATCACATGTACAGCTGATTCTCAAGATCTTGAACACTAATGAGATGCTATTGAGCCCACACTACTAGATGCTTTCTGGTAAGTTTTGATTACAATTCTGGGTGGGGCGAATATATTTTATATGACATACATGATTTTTTGTTTACTAGTACATAGTAGCCTACAGCAAAGTGTGTTTAAATAATTTCTAACTTTTTAATCATTTCTGCTAGTTAGTTTTTGCTACAAAGTGGGTTTTAGCTTGCTTGAGCCTGCCAACTGAGGAGTGTTAATTCACCTGTTTCCATACATGTTTCATTTTAAAACATTTATCTTACAAAGGAGTTGTTTAATCTAACTGCTTAACTATTTATCTATACATGGATATCTGTACTTTTTTTTACTCATTTTTTTCTAATCTTTACAGGAAAATGCCAAGGACACTATCTGATGTGTGGAGACATTTCACTGCAGCTAATGTAGAAGGAAAAGTGGTGTACATTTGCAAATACTGTGCCAAATCATGTGTGAAGAATGCAACAAAAATGCAGAATCATCTGGCCAAATGCATAAAGTTCCCTCAGTGCTCACAACAAGCAACCTCTGACAAAGTCCCTCTCCTTCTATTCGAGGTGAAAATGATGAATCAGACACCTTATCAATAGCAACAGCTCATGGCCCTACTGGAATCAGAAGTGTTTCTGACTCAAAGGAGGAACGTAGTCAGAGAAATGTTGATGGAAGGACTTGCTCGAGCTGTGTATCCAACTGGTTCACCTCTGATGCTCACAGGCAATGCATATTGGAAGACATTTCTGAATGTTCTTTGCCCAGCATACACCCCACCAACCAGACATTCGTTATCTATTCTTTTGCTGGATGTAGAGTTCAGAGTTCAAGTGAAGGTCAAGCAAATCATAGAGAAAGCAGACTGTATTGCAATCATCTCTGATGGGTGGTCTGTCATTAGGTCTACGTGTAGCTGGTGTATAGGAGTCAGGCGCAGGACAGCAGATATGGGTAAATAAATATATTTACTCAACATATAATAAATGTAACACAAAAACAGAGCCCACAATAACGGACATTCCTACATAGAAACAATCACTCACAAACAAACATGGGGGAACAGAGGGTTAAATAATGACCAGGTAATTGGGGGATTGAAACCAGGTGTGTAAGACAAAGACAAAACAAATGGAAAATGAAAAGTGGATCGGCGATGGCTAGAAGGCCGGTGAGGTCGACCACCGAACGCCGCCCGAACAAGGAGAGGGACCGACTTCGGCGGAAGTCGTGACATGGTCAAAAGTTTGTGGGCAAGGAATAATTACCTACATCATCTCCACCCCTCAACCAGTATTCTACAAGAGCACAGACACAAGGGACAACAGACATACTGGTCTCTACATTGCAGATGAGCTGAAGGCAGTCGTCAATGTCCTTGGACCACAGAAGGTATTTGCACTGGTGACAGACAATGCTGCGAACATGAAGGCTGCTTGTTCTAAAGTGGAGGAGTCCTACCCTCAAATCACACCCATTGGCTGTGCTGCTCATGCATTGAATCTGCTCCTCAATGTCATCATGGCACTGAAAACAATGGATACACTCTACAAGAGAGCCAAGGAAATGATTAGGTATGTAAAGGGTCATCAAGTTATAGCAGCAATCTACCTCACCAAGCAAACTGAGAAGAATAAGAGCACCACATTGAAGCTGCCCACCAACACACGTTGGCGTGGTGTCATCATGTTTGGCAGTCTCCTGGAGGGGAAGGAGTCTCTCCAAGAAATGGCCATATCACAGTCTGCCAATATGGACAGCCCCATCAAGAGGATCCTCCTGGATGATGTATTTTGGGAGAGTGGTAAGCAGCATGAAACTCCTGAAAATGATAGCAGTAGCCATTGCACGGATTGAGGGAGACAATGCCATCCTGTCTGATGTTCGGACTCTTCTTGCAGATGTAAGATAAGAAATCTGTACTGCCCTGCCCACTTCACTGTTTCTCCAAGCAGAGGAAACTGCCGTTCTGAAATACATCAAAAGCGTGAAGACTTCTGCCTGAAGCCCATACATGCCGCAGTGTACATGTTGGACACCAAGTATGCTGACAAGAGCATCCTGTCTGATGCAGAGATCAATAAGGCCTATGGTGTCATCACTACCATGTCTCGCCACCTTGGCCTGGATGAGGGCAAGGTTCTTGGCAGTCTGGCGAAGTACACTTCCAAGCAAGGGCTTTTGGATGGAGATGCAATATGGCAGTCGTGCCTTCATATCTCATCAGCCACCTGGTGGAAGGGACTTTATAGATCTGAGGCTCTTTCCCCTGTTGCCTCCATCATCCTCCAAATCCCACCAACATCAGCCTCCTCAGAGCACAACTGGTCCTTATTTGAGAACACACACACCAAAGAACGCAAAAGGCTGACCCATACAAGGATTGAAAATTGGTGGCAATCTGGGCAAATTTGAGTCTTTTTGAGCCTGACAATGAGCCATCCTCAACAATGTTGGAAAGTGAGAGTGAAGATGAGGCCTCAGAGTCTGATGTTCAAGAGGTTTATTTATTTTTATTTTTATTTTTATTTTTACAGGGACAGTGCACATTAATCAACGTTTCAGTAAAAGTGCCGGTTTTAGCCAGCCGGCTAATTTTCAACCGCCTAGGTGGAAATTGAGGACATTGAGGACGTCCAGGGAGAAGACATGGAAGCCTGAGAGGAAGACAATCAAAGCCTTAGTTTCTAGACTATAATTTTACTGATGTATGTTGAAAACATTTTTGGGAGATGCGATGGATCATTGGGGATCATTCAATATTCCCTTACTTTTTTGCCTAGTGAAATCATCCCATGTGAAGTGTCAACTCATCTAATTCAAGTTCAATTCATAACTAAATTGTTTGTTCGTAACAACATTTATATTGGAAGGATTGAATCATTTGCAATTATGTATACTTATGATGAGGTAAAATGTTTATGTTTCTGTAAATATTGTAAATATATCCAATGCAAAAAACATCCACATCTACCTTTTAATGATCCACCCCTTTTATTCAATTTTAGCCTAAAATGACATACCCAAATCTAACTGCCTGTAGCTCAGGCGCTGAAGCAAGGATATGCATATTATTGGTACCACATGAAAGGAAACACTTTGAAGTTTGTGGAAATGTGAAAGGAATGTAGGAGAATATAACACAATAGATTTGGTAAAAGTTAATACAAAGATAAGAACAACCGTTCTTTTGTATTTCTTTAGTACCATCATCTTTAAAATGCAAGAGAAAGGCCATATTGTATTATTCCAGCCCAGGCGCAATTTAGATTTTGTGTAGTGTATTGGCAAAGTTCTAGGCTGATCCAACGAACCATTGCATTTCTGTTCAAAATGTTGTATTAAGACTGCGCATATGTGTCTAATTTGTTTATTCATATATTTTCATGTTCAAAATTGTGCACTCTCCTCAAACAATAGCAAGGCATTCTTTCACTGTGATAGCTACTGTAAACTGGTTAGATTAACAAGAATTTAAGCTTTCTGCTAATATCAGATATGTCTATGTCCTGGGAAATTGTCTTGTTACTTATAACCTCATGCTAATTACATTAGCCTACATTAGTTCTTCCGTCCGGGACACCGATCCTGAAGAATTTTTAATTAAATGGTATTAATAAATGGTATTAATATTAATTTAATTAATTAATTTTTATTAATTCTCACGGAAAGTTTCCACCTCTGAATATTCCCCAAAATGTGCAACCCTAGCACTGACACAGTCTCTCATGTGAGTTAAAAGGTAATGATACTATTGCATACGGTGCATTCTGAAAGTATTCAGACCCCTTCATTTTTTTCTGCATTTTGTTATGTTACAGCCTTATTCTAAAATTGATTGAATATTTGTTTTCCTTCATCAACCTACACACAATACCCCACAATGAAAACACGTTTTTAGAAATTTTTGAAAATGTATAATATATATATATATATATATTGTATTCAGACCCAGAATTGAGCTTAGGTTTATCCTGTTTCCATTGATAATCCTTGAGATGTTTCTACAACTTGATTGGAGTCCACCTGTGGTAAATTCAGTTGATTGGACATGATTTGGAAAGGCACTTACCTGTCTATATATGGTCCCACAGTTAACAGGGCATGTCATAGCAAAAACCAAGCCATTATATCGGAGAAATTGTCTGTAGAGCTCCGAGACACGATTGTGTCGAGGCACAGATCTGGGGAAGGGTACCAAAACATTTCTGCGGCATTGATGGTCCCCAAGAACACAATGACCTCCATCACTCTTAAATGGAAGAAGATTGGAACTACCAAGACTTTTCCTAGAGCTGGCCACCCGGCCAAACTGAGCAATGGGGGGAGAAGGGCCTTGGTAAGAGAAAGGCCGATACTCACTCTGACAGAGCTCCATAGTTAACTCTGTGGAGATGGGAGGACCTTCTAGAAAGACAACCATCTCTGCAGCACTCCACCAATCTCTGCAGCACTCCACCAACCCGTCTGGCCACGATGGATGCCACTCGTCAGTAAAAAGCACGTGACAGCCCGCTTGGAGTTTGCCAAAAGTCACCTAAAGGACTCTGACCAGGAGAAACAAGATTTTCTTGTCTGGTGAAACCAAGATGGAACTCTTTGGCCTAAATGCCAAGTGTCATGTCTGGAGGAAACCAGGCACCACTCATCCTCTGACCAATACTATCCCTACGGTGAAGCATGGTGGGGGCAGCATCATGCTGTGGGGATGTTTGTCAGCAGTACAGACTGGGAGACTAGTCAGTATTGAGTGAACGATATACAGGGCAAAGTGCAGAGAGATTCTTGATGAAAACCTGCTCCAGAGCTGTCAGGACCTCAGACCGGGGCGAAACTTTACCTTCCAACAGGACAACGACCCTAAGCACACAGTCAAGACAACACAGGAGTGGCATCGGGACAAGTCTCTGAATGTCCTTGAGTGGCCCAGCCAGGGCGCGGACTTGGACCCGATCTAACATCTATGGAGAGACCTGGAAATAGCAGTGACGCTCCCCATCCAACCTGACAGAGCTTGAGAGGATCTGCAGAGAAGAATGGGAGAAACTCCCCAAATACAGGTGTGCCAAGCTACGTTGTTGGTTAAATGTTTTAAAAGTGAGAAAAAAATGGAAAGGGAATACACAAATTATAATTAAACAAACAAGCTATCCCGAGCTGTAGAGTAGGACACTAAATAAAGTATGTTTTAAATGTCTATCTTTACAGGGATGGCAAGCCATAGACCTCCACCTTGATCAGACAGATTGTACATGTAGCTTTTCTTATCTTTGCTGTGACATCAGGCCTGGCTCGAAGTCGGCGTTCCAATTGATCCCAAAGGTGTTCGTTGGGGTTGAGGTCAGGGCTCTGTGCTGACCAGTCAAGTTATTCCACACCGATCTTAACAAACCGTTTCTGTACAGACCTCGCTTTGTTCACGGGGACATTGTCATGCTGAAACACGAAAGGGCCTTCCCCAAACTGTTGCTAGAAATTTGGAAGCACAGAATCTTCTAAAATGTCATTGTATGCTGTAGCGTTAAGATTTCCCTACACTGGAACTAAGAGGCCTAGCCCGAACCATGAAAAACAGCCGCAGACCATTATTCCTCCTCCACCAAACTTTATAGTTGGCACTCTGCATTGGGGCAGGTAGCGTTCTCCTGGCATCCTCCAAACCCAGATTCGTCAGTCGGACTGCCAGATGGTGAAGGGGCATTCATCACTCCAGAGAAGGCATTTCCACTGCTCCAGAGTCCAATGGCTGTGAGCTTTACACCACTCCAGCCAACTCTTGCCTTTCGGTTGCTAGTCCAACGCTCTAACCACTAGGCTACTCTGCCGTCTATGGAGATTGCATGTCAGTGTGCTCGATTTTATACACCTGTCAGCACCGGGAGTGGTTGAAATAGCCGAATCCACTTATTTGATGGGGTGTCCACATACTTTTGTGTATATATATAGTGTATGTTTAATTGTTTACCTTACATGTACATTATCAGCAGACCAACAAAATCTGAGCAATATACTGTACATACTCAGCCGTCACCTTCCTCACCTTCGATGTCACAAAATGTATTGAGACATCAAGTTTAGACATCTTGAGTTGAGAGCCTTTGAAACAGACTTTTCAAGACATCATATGACATCTTGAGATACATTACAAAGGCATGCCTTCAGACACGCTATAGTCTTGTGATTTCCACAAAATGAAAGTTTTTCCCAAAGTGGAAGGACATCACTTACATATCTTTTCACCTACAAAGTGTGATGTAATTTATTTAAAACTCCATAGGAGCAGGGCTGTGAAGAAGGTCACCAACGTTAACTGTTTCATGTTATTTAGGCCAACAATGGTCAGTGTTCAGAGAGACATGGTCAAAGACAGAGATGTTGAACTGCCCACTAAAATACAATTTTCTCCCGCTGTATGCCTTTTACGTTGAAGTGGATCTCCTCATTAAAACTCGTGATGCCAAGGTCATTCAATTAATGTCTGGGTCTTTCATCAGCTTTAGTAGCTCCATTGTGATGGAGCCACACTTTGCCCATCACACTAAAGTGCTCTGCCCATAATAGAAAGAAACCCACCATGATGAGTCCATGTGGTTTTTCTACTTCTCCTCCATTCAAATGATTAAAGTAACTTAAGATATTCAGGCATGGGAATACTGTACGTATATGAGAAATTGCTGGATGCAAGGAATTGATTGTGTTAATTTATTCATAGCATTCTTATGGACAAAGCTGGATGGCATTGCCTTGAATTACTGAACAAGTTGTAGGTCTGTTATGTAATCAAATCAACATGAATGCCTTTCAGCTTAGCCACTGTGTATGGTCAACTAATTTACTTGATGAATACAAATAAAGACCAACATACTGTATTTGCAAACAGTGAAGCATTATATTACACTACTCACAGTTATGATCAATGAAAGAAATATCCATAGTATTAATTCTACATAATAGTAAGGATATTGGTCTCGGAAAGCAGAAACAGAAATGTGTTATTTCTATGAATGATTTCCAAGTATTTAGCACTATAGATGCTAAAGAAGAAATGATTCCTCAGCAAGAAATGAGGGATGTGATGTGAAGTCAGATGGTTACATCATTGACAATACATGATGATCACGTACACTACTGTTTGGGGTCACTTAGTAATGTCCTTGTTTTTGAAAGTAAAGCACATTTTTGTCCATTATAAAATAACATAAGATTGATCAGAAATACAGTGCAGACATTGCTATTGTTGTAAATGACTATTGTAGCTGGAACAAGCAGATTTTTTGTAATCGAATATCTACATAGGCGTAGAGAGGCCCATTATCAGCAACCATCACTCCTGTGTTCCAATGGCACATTGTGTTAGCTATTCCAAGTTGATCGTATCCAAGATGGCATGGCAGTCGGACGTGTGTTTGTCTTGTCCCATTTTGTCCCCATGAAAATGTCCTTGTTTTTGTTCTGTATATATTTTGTATATATTTGAATCTCACTTTCCATCTATGAACTGAATATACTTTCCTGAAACCCGCCTCACCCAATGTGGTATGGATCTGCTATTTTTATACTTTCGAACTGGAACCTCCATCAGAAGATAGACAGCTAACTAGCTACTAGTAGTCAGTTAGCCACTGCTAGCGGTCTTCACCGTTAACTCGGACACCAGCCAGCTTCAGCTCGGTCAATACCTGCCAGTCTGCACAGCGCGATAACAACCCAGAGCATATCGGACTGCTTTTTCTCTTCCACATCACCGGATTCCTGACGCAAGCTCTGGGCCTTTAGACCGGAACATTGCAGCTAGCTAGCTGCAACCGAGTGGCTACTGCTGGCTAATGCCTCTGTCCTGAAGCAAGCACTAGTTAGCCTTGAGCTAGCCTCGAGCTAGGTCCATCTCCCGGCTAGCCGAAGATGTCTACCAGCTAATTCTTTGGCTACAATACCTCTTTTGCCAATTGGCCTGGACCCTTTATTGCTGACACGGAGCCCCCCGAACCATCACGACTGCCGAAGTAATCGTCCAAGGTGGTTTCAACAGGCTTTTCCATTGCGAAGTCGCCGAAGACCCGTCTGCTAGGCCCGGCCAGCTAGGTTTCTGAATCGCCGTGTCTCCAGCTCCCCTAGCATAGTAGTGAATACTGTACGGCTCCCTGACTCACCTATTGCCCCTCATTGGATCACTTGGCTACACATGCCTCTCCCTAATGTCAATATGCCTTGTCTACTGCTGTTTCAGTTAGTTATTATAGTTTTATTTCACAATAGAATCCCCAGCACCGCCGAACATGCCTTAGATAGCTCTTTTGTCCCACCCCCCACACATGCAGCGACCTCATGTGTGGGGGGTGGCTTAACTGGTGCCTCAAGAGACACAACCGCTCACATCATCACTCAATGCCTAGGTTTACCTCCACTGTACTCACATCCTACCATACCCTTGTCTGTACATTATGCCCTGAATCTATTCTATCATGCCCAGAAATCTGCTCTTTTTATTCCTTGTTCCCAACGCACCAGACAAACAGTTCTTATATCCTTTAGCTGTACCCTTATCCTACTCCTCCTCTCTTCCTCTGGTGATGTAGAGGTTAACCCAGGCCCTGTAGCCCCCAGCACCACACCTATTTCCCAACGCTCTCATTTGTTGACTTCTGTAACCGTAAAAGCTTTCCTTCATGCATGTTAACGTTAGAAGCCTCCAAGTTTGTTTTATTCACTGCTTTAGCACACTCCGCCAACCCTGATGTCCTAGCTGTGTCTGAATCCTGGCTTAGGAAGGCCATCAAAAAATCAGAAATGTCCACCCCCAACTACAACATTTTCCGACAAGATAGAGCTGCCAAAGGGGCAGGAGTTGCAATCTACTGCAGAAATAGCCTGCGGAGTTCTGTCATACTATCCAAGTCTGTGCCCAAACAATTCGAGCTTCTACTTTTAAAAATCCACCTTTCCAGAAATAAGTCTTAATATAGACACCCCTCAGCCCCCAGCTGTGACCTGGGCACCATATGTGAATTAATTGCCCTCCATTTACCTTCAGAGTTTTTACTGTTAGGTGACCTAAACTGGGATATGCTTAACACCCCAGCCATCCTACAATCTAAGCTAGATGCCATCAATCTCACACAAATTATCAAGGAACCTACCAGGTACAACCCTAAATCCGTAATCATGACTTAACTAGGCAAGTCAGTTAAGAACAAATTCTTATTTACAATGACAGCCTAGGAACAGTGGGTTAACTGCCTTGTTCAGGGGAACAACAGATCTTTACCTTATCAGCGCAGGAATTCGATCTAGCAACCGATACACCTCTGCTGTCTTCAACCAGAATCTCAGCGATCACTCATTGCCTTCGTCCGTAATGGGCACGCGGTCAAACGACCACCGCTCATCACTGTCAAACACTCCCTAAAACACTTCAGCAGTGCAGGCCTTTCTAATCGACCTGGGCCGTGTATCCTGGAAGGATATTGAACCCTGCCTGGTTGCTCTCTAAAAGTGCTTTCCTCACCATCTTAAATAAGCATGCATCATTCAAAAAATGTAAAACGAAGAATTGATATAGCCCTTTGTTCACCCCAGACTTGACTGCCCTTGACCAGCAAAAAAAACATCCTGTGGCGTATTGCATTTGCATCGAATAGCCCCCGCGATATGCAACTTTTCAGGGAAGACAGGAACCAATATACACAGTCAGTTAGGAAAGCTAAGGCTAGCAGTTTAAAATAGAAATTTGCATCCTTAGCACTTATCCCAAAATGTTTTGGGACAGTGTAAAGTCCATGGAGAATAAGAGCACCTCCTCCCAGCAACCCACTGCACTGAGGCTAGGAAATCCCCTGCTACTCCTTCAGCCAAATGTTCTGAAAGAGCTGCAAAATCTGGATCCCTACAAATCAGCTGGGCTAGACAATCTGGACCCTCTTTCTAAAATGATCTGCCAAAATTGTTGAAACCCCTATTACTAGCCTGTTCAACCTCTCTTTCATATCGTTTGAGATCTCTAAACCCTAGACCCAAACTGTTATAGACCTATATCCATCCTACCCTGCCTTTCTAAAACCCTTGAAAGCCAAGTTAACAACCCGAGCATTTCGAATCCCACCGTACCTTCTCCACTATGCAATCTGGTTTCTGAGCTGGTCATGGGTGCAGCCATGCTCAAGGTCCTAAACTATATCATAACTGACATCGATAAAATACAGTACTGTGCTGCCGTCTTCATCGACCTGGCCAAGGCTTCCGACTCTGTCAATCACCACATTCTTATCGACAGACTCAATAGCCTTGGTTTCTCAAATAACTGCCTCGCCTGGTTCACCAATTACTTCTCAGATAGAGTTCAGTGTTTCAAATCGGAGGGCCTGTTGTCCGGACAGCTGGCAGTCTCTATGGGGGTGCCACAGGGTTCAATTCTCGGGCCGACTCTTTTCTCTGTATATATCAATGATGTTGCTCTTGCAGCTGGTGATTCTCCGATCCACCTCTACACAGACGACACCATTCTGTATACATCTGGCCCTTCTTTGGACACTGTGTTAACAAACCTCCAAACAAGCTTCAAAGCCATACAACACTCCTTCAGTGGCCCCCAACTAAATTTAAATGCTAGTAAAACTAAATGCATGCTCTTCAACCGATTGCTGCCCAGCACCCACCTGACAAGCATCCCAACTACAAATACCTAGGTGTCTGGCTAGACTGAAAACTCTCCTTCCAGACTCACATTAAGCATCTCCAATCCAAAATGAAATCTAGAATCAACTTCCTTTTTCGCAAAACAAAACCTCCTTCACTCATGCTTCCAAACATATCCTCGTAAAACTGACTATCCTACCAATCCTTGACTTCGGCGATGTCATTTACACAATAGCTTCCAATACTCTACTCAGCAAATTGGATGTAGTCTATCACAGTGCCATCCGTTTTGTCACCAAAGCCCCATATACTACCCACCACTGCGACCTGTATGCCCTCGTTGGCTGGCCCTAATTTCATATCCGTCGCCAAACCCACTGGCTCCAGGTCATCTATAAGCCTTTGCTAGGTAAAGCCCCGCCTTATCTCAGCTCACTGGTCACCATAGCAACAACACTTGTAGCACATGCTCCAGCAGGTATATTTCACTGGTCATCCCCAAAGCCAACACCTGCTTAGGCCACCTTTCCTTCCAGGTCTCTGCTGCTAATGAATGGAATGAATTGCAAAAATCACTGAAGCTAGACGCATATCTCCCTTTCTAACTTTAAGCATCAGCTATCAGAGCAGCTTACCGATCACTGTACCTGTACACAGCCCATCTGTAAATAGCACACCCAACTACCTCATCCCCATATTGTTATTATCTTTTTATTCTCGTTTGCACCCCAGTATCTCTACTTGCACATCATCTGCACATCTATCACACCAGTGTTGATGCTAAACTGTAATTATTTTGCATCTATGGCCTATTTATTGCCTTACCTCCCTAATCATATTACATTTGCAAACACTGTACACATATATTTCTATTGTGTTATTGACTGTATGTTTGTTTATCCCATGTGTAACTCTGTGTTGTTTGAGTCACACTGCTTTGCTTTATCTTGGCCAGGTCACAGTTGTATATGAGAACTTGTTCTCAACTGGCTTAGCTGGTTAAAGAAAAGGTGAAAAAAATTTAATGGCTAATTGATCATTAGAAAACCCTTTTGCAATTATGTTAGCACCGATCAAATCAAATCAAATCAAATTGTATTTGTCACATACACATGGTCAGCAGATGTTAATGCGAGTGTAGCGAAATGCTTGTGCTTCTAGTTCCGACCATGCAGTAATATCTAACAAGTAATCTAACCTAACAATTTCATAACAACTACCGTATACACACAAGAGTAAAGGAATGAATAAGAAAATGTACACAAAAATACATGAATGAGCGATAGCGGAACGGCATAGGCAAGATGCAGTAGATGATATAGAGTACAGTGTATACATATGAGATGAGTAATGTAGGTTATGTAAACATTAAATAAAGTAGCATTGTTTAAAGTGGCTAGTGATACATTTATTACATCAATTCACATTATTAAAGTGGCTAGAGATGAGTCAGTGTGTTGGCAGCAGCCACTCAATGTTAGTGATGGCTGTTTAACAGTCTGACGGCCTTGAGATAGAAGCTGTTTTTCAGTCTCTCGGTCCCTGCTTTGATGCACCTGTACTGACCTCGCCTTCTGGATGATAGCGGGGTGAACTGGCAGTGGCTCGGGTGGTTGTTGTCCTTGATCTTTTTGGCCTTCCTGTGACATTGGGTGCTGTAGGTGTTCTGGAGGGCAGGTGGTTTGCCCCCGGTGATGCATTGTGCAGACCTCACTACCCTCTGGAGAGCCTTACGGTTGTGGGTGGAGCAGTCGCCGTAACAGGCGGTGATACAGCCCGACAGGATGCTCTCAATTGTGCATCTGTAAACGTTTGAGTGTTTTTGGTGCCAAACCTCTTCAGCCTCCTGTGGTTGAAGAGGCGCTGCTGCGCCTTCTTCACCACGCTGTCTGTGTGGGTGGACCATTTCAGTTTGACTGTGATGTGTATGCAGAGGAACTTAAAACTTTGCACCTTCTCCACTACTGTCCCGTCGATGTGGATAGGGGGGTGCTCCCTCTGCTGTTTCCTGAAGTCCACGAACATCTCCTTTGTTATGTTGACATTGAGTGTGAGCTTATTTTCCTGACACCACACTCCGAGTGCGCTCACCTCCTCCCTGTCTCGTCATTGTTGGTAATCAAGCCTACCACTGTAGTGTCGTCTGCAAACTTGATGATTGAGTTGGAGGCGTGCATGGCCGCGCAGTCATGGGGGAACAGGGAGTACAGAAGAAGGCTGAGAACGCACCCTTGTGGGGCCCCAGTGTTGAGGATCAGCGGGGTGGAGATGTTGCTACCTACCCTCACCATCTGGGGGTGGCCTGTCAGGAAGTCCAGGACCCAGTTGCACAGGGCGGGGTCGAGACCCAGGGTCTCGAGCTTAATGGCGAGTTTGGAGGTTACTATGGTGTTAAATGCTGAACTGTAGTCGATGCACAGCATTTTTACATAGGTATTCTTCTTGTCCAGATGGGTTAGGGCAGTGTGCAGTGTGATTGCGTCGTCTGTGGACCAATTGGGGTGGTAAGCAAATTGGAGTGGGTCTAGGGTGTCAGGTGGAGGTGATTTGGAGGTGAAATGGTCCTTGACTAGTCTCTCAATGCACTTCATGATGACGGAATTGAGTGCTACGGGGCGATAGTCATTTAGCTCAGTTAACTTCACTTTATTGGGAACAGGAACAATGGTGGCCCTCTTGAAGCATGTGGGAACAGTAGACTGGGATAAGGATGGATTGAATATGTCCGTAAACACACCAGCAAGCTGATCTGCACATGCTCTACGGAACGCGGCTGAGGATGCCGTCTGTGCCGGCAGCCTTGCGAGGGTTAACACGTTTAAATGTTTTACTCATGTTGGCTGCACTGAAAACTGTTGTTCTGATTAAAGATGCAATAAAACTGAAGAGGCGACTCTGGGATGCTGGCCTTCTAGGCAAAGTTCTTCTGTCCAGTGTCTGTGTTCTTTTGCCCAACTTAATCTTTTATTTTTATTGGCCAGTCTGAGATATGTTTTTTTTGTTGCATCTCTGCCTAGAGGGCCAGCATCCCGGAGTCGCCTCTTCACTGTTGACTATTTAAAGAAGCTGCCAGTTTAGGACTTGTGAGGCATCTGTTTCTCAAACTTGACACTCTAATGGACGCATATCTCCCTTCATTCCTCAGAACAACAATAGACTGACATGTTTCAGAAGAAAGTTATTTGTTTCTGGCCATTTTGAGCCTGTAATCGAACCCACAAATGCTGATGCTCCAGATACTCAACTAGTCTAAAGAAGGCCAGTTGTATTGCTTCTTAAATGAGAACAACAGTTTTTAGCTGTGCTAACATACTTGCAAAATTGTTTTCTAATGATCAATTAGCCTTTTAAAATGATAAACTTGGATTAGCTAACACAATGTGCCATTGGAACACAGGAGTGATGGTTGCTGATAATGGGCCTCTGTACGCCTATGTAGATATTCCATAAATAATCTGCCGTTTCCAGCTACAATAGTCACCTACAACATTAACAATGTTTACCCTCCATTTCTGATCAATTTGACGTTATTTTAATGGACCAAAAATGTGCTTTTCTTAAAAAAAACAGGGACATTTCTAAGTGTCTCCAAACTTTTGAACAGTAGTGTAAATTAAAAATAAAATCCACAAAAGCTACACTGTATCAAAGTGTGACAATAATCAGAGGAGAAAGAGAAAGTGGTCTTATTGTGAAACAGTGGAATTGGCGTCTCATTTTGCGAGGCGGCATTGCTTCTCCAAACAATCTCCAGGACTTCCTGATCAGGCCCTAATCCCCAGCTTTCACACATAACTCATTGAGAGCGATGGAGTCCTCTCTGTTTACTCACTCCAAACCAAATGATCTTTCACAAGCAGACCACTTCAGATGTGAAATGTAATTTGCCAGGGTGTTCTATCCTGAGTCTATTTCTCTGTACGCTTTACCAATTCTCAGATAGAGTTCAGTCGTTCACAGACAATGTCTGTGTGGATTGAGCTAGACTCCTCGGCCATGTGGTAAAGACCCATGGGAGAGGCATTTGAGGGAACTAAAGAAGTGCTGTGAAGCACACACAGTGCTCAATTTCATTTTGTTATATTTGGCCAAATGCATTTGTTCATTGGACAGTTGAGGAATGTGTATATCAGGGTTTGAATGACTGAACAATAAAATGTAGTCTATGTACATTGAATCAATAATTGAGTTCCAAACTAACACCAGCACCCCTATAAATATACAATAAAATAGCTCAACAGAAACACACATAACACATGCAACGACTGTAGGATGAAAAGCCAGGCTCTATATGAGGACTCTGTGGTAGGACGATACTCCCTCACTAGTATGACAAAGCCAAAGGCAAAATGTATTCACTGATCTACTTGATTGTATTGTCTCTCAGTAATATTCCTGTTAGACTGGAAAGATTTGGACCACTGCTGATGGCCTCGTCTTAGAAAAAGATTATAGTATTGCCGCTTTGGGATGTAGTGATGATAAATTGTTGTTCTAGGGTGTCTGCATTTACTTTGTAGAGTCGTTATGAGATTATTATGGAGCAGACAAACAGCCATTAATATTCATTATAATTGCGGAACCCTGAGATGAATGCAGATTGAGTGTCTGTGGTGCCAGCAGAGAGTTGCTATTGTTTTTAATGTATTTCACTCTGCATCTCCAGAACAGCTGTGCTGCTACAAGTGAAAGTCTTAAAGGAGGTGACTATTAACATTTTTACAGATTTTGTCTTCCATTTAACCCTCTACAAACTGGCAAGTAGGCCTACTGTACTGATCAATCAATGGGAACATGATGACTTCTGGATATTGTCCTTGATTTCACCCACATGACAAATGCTTTACAATGCAACATTCAATTGTCAGCTTGGAATGCATACTTTATAATGCTTTACCTTATATCTGACATGTTATGCTATTTAGTCCAGATGCTGAGCAATAATCTACTAAGAATTCCAACAACATTTCAACTCATGAGGGTGAGCTAGCTAGCTCCATATTTGTTTGTGGCTGGTAATTGGAGGGATGTTGAAGTGAGGAACATTGATATGTTCCCTGGTCTATCTGTGCATGTGGCTGACTGTGGAAAGGAGAAGGTCAAGGCCTGAATTGGCCCCTCTCTCTAGGGCCTCCAGCTGTAGGGACTGGAGAACACCACAAACAATTAAACATGTTGCTTTTCTGGGTAGAGCAGCCAGACTCCTGTTGGTTAAAGGAGTTTTACCTCAGCGGGATGCTGTTGGTCACTCTCCTCAGCAATAATCTGCAGGTTTGAACAATCAATACAGACCCGACAGCTGCAGCTTCTATTACTGCCCGCATCTCTGGAGTGCCTGTGCATGAGAAGGAGAGCACAGAGCAGGAATCAACCCTCTTTCACCCCACCACCACCCTCCTGCCGCGCCTCGGCACTGTCCCTCAGTCACAGATATAAAGATTTTTGTCCATAAAGCAGAGGTTAGAACCAAAATTATTTTCCAATCGTTTCGTTCTGAACAGAACCAATGTTTTTTTCCATTCCACTGTTCAGACTAGCAAAATAAAGTGGTGAACCATTTCGAACCCCGCAGAAATACTGGTTTAAATTGTTCCTTTGTGTACCTTTTTAAACCTCTGGAATATACAGTACCAGCCAAACGTTTGGACACACCTACTCATTCAAAGGATTTCTTTGTTTACTTGTTTCTACATTGTAGAATAAGAGGGAAGACATCAAAACTACGAAATAACACATACGGAATCATGTAGTAACCAAAAAAACAAACCTAAATATATTTAGTATTTTAGATTCTTGACAGCTTTGCACACTCTTGGCATTCTCACAACAAGCTTCATAAGGAATGCTTTTCCAACAGTCTTGAAGGAGTTCCCACATATGCTGGACACTTGTTGGCTCCTTTACCTTCACTCTGTGGTCCAACTCATCCCAAACCATCTCAATTGGGTCGGGTGATTTGTGGAGGCCAGATCATCTGATGCAGCACTCCATCACTCTCCTTCTTGGTCAAATAGCCCTTACGCAGTCTGGAGGTGTGTTGGGTCATTGTCCTGTTGAAAACAAAATGATAGTCCCACTAAGCGCAAACCAGATGGGATGGCGTATCACTGCAGAATGCTGTGGTAGCCATACTGGTTAAGTGTGCCTTGATTTCTAAATAAATCACTGACAGTCTCACCAGCAAAACACCTCCACACCATCACACCACCTCCTCCATGCTTCATGGTGGGAACCACACATGCAGAGATCATCCGTTCACTTACTCTGTGTCTCACAAAGACACGGCGATTGGAACCAAAAATCTCAAATTTGGACTCATCAGATCAAAGGACAGATATCCACAGGTCTAATGTCTATTGCTCGTGTATCTTGGCCCAAGCAAGTCTCTTCTTATTATTGGTGTCCTTTAGTAATGGTTTCTTGGCAGCAATTTGACCATGAAGGCCTGATTCACACAGTCTCCTCTGAACAGTTGATGTTGAGATATGTCTGTTACTTGACCTCTGTGAAGCATTTATTTGGGCTGCAATCTGAGGTGCAGTTAACTCTGCAACAGAGGCAACTCTGGATCTTCCTTTCCTGTGGCGGTCCTCATGAGAGCCAGTTTTATCATAGAGCTTGATGGTTTTTACGACTGCACTTAAAGAAACCTTCCAAGTTCTTGTCATTTAACTGACCTCCATGTCTTAAAGTAATGATGGACTGTTGTTTCTTTGAGCTGTTATTGCCATAATAAGGACGGTATTTTACCAAATAGGGCTATCTTCTGTATACCACCCATACCATGTCACAACACAACTGGCTCAAACGCATTAAGAAGGAAAGAAATTCCACAAATTAACTTTTAACAAGGCACCCCTGTAATTTGAAATGCAACTGGCTGAGAGAATTACAAGTCTGCAAAGCTGTCATCAAGGCAAAGAGTGGCTACTTTGAAGAATCTCAATTATAAAATATATTTTTATTTGTTTAACACTTATTGGTTACTATTTGATTTCATATGTATTATTTCATAGTGTTGATGTATTCACTATTATTCTACAATGTAGAAAATAGTAAAAATAAAGAAAAACCCTGGATTGAGTAGGTGTGTCCAAACCTTTGACTGGTACTGTATATATTTTTACATTTAGCTCAATATTAAAATGCTTCACCAATCAGTGCAGCCAGAGCAGCTCGCTGTGGAGCGGGTAAGCGATTTAATCTGTATAGGAAAGTCGTTAACCTCTCTAGGCTAAGGGGCGGTATTTTCACGCCCGGATGAAAAGCATGCCCAAAGTAAACTGCCTGCTCCTCAGTCCCAGAAGCTAGGATATGCATATTATTAGTAGATTTGGATAGAAAACACTCTGAAGTTTCCAAAAACTGTTTGAATAATGTCTGTGAGTATAACAGAACTTATTTGTCAGGCAAAACCCCGAGGACAAACCATCCAGGAATTATTTTTTGGGGGGTCACTCTCTTTTCAATGGGTTTTCTATGTGGATCTAGATTTCTAAGGCACTTGCTTGCAGTTCCTATTGCTTCCACTAAATGTCAACAGTCTTTATAAAGTGGTTGATGGTTTTCCTTTGAGAAATGTAGAAGTAGGGCTGTTCAGAACGAGAGTCGAGTCTAGTGTACTGTTTGTTAGGGGTGCGTGACCTGAAAGCTTGCTCCACTTTGTTTTTATCTGCTATTGAATGCAGTTTATCTCGTCTTAAATTTTATCGATTATTTACGTTAAATACCTAAAGTTGTATTAGGAAAGTTTTTTTGACATGTTTGAACAAAGATTACAGGTAACTTATTAGATATTTTGTAGTCATGTTGCGTGAGTTGGAACCGATGGTTTTCTGGATCAAACGCGCCAAATAAATGGACATTTTGGAGCTAAAACGACAGAATTAATCGAACAAAAGGACAATTTGTGATGTTTATGGGACATATTGGAGTGCCAACAGAAGAAACTCGTCAAAGGTAAGGCATGAATTATATCGTTATTTCTGAGTTTTGTGTCGTTCCTGGTGGGATGACATATGATTGTCTGTGTTTGTTTGATGGGGTGCTATCCTCAGATAATAGCATGGTTTGCTTTTGCCATAAAGACTTTTTGAAATCTGACACGGTGGCTGGATTAACAAGAAGTAAAGCTTTCATTTGGTGTATTGCACTTGTGATTGTATGAAAGTTAAATATTTCTAATAATTTTATTTGAATTTAGTGATCTTCCATTTAACCGGATGTTGTCAAATCGATCCCGTTAACGGGATTTGATCCCTAAGAAGTTTTAAGAGCAAATTGTATTTTGCTGTAACATTATGGTTTAATCATAATGAAAGACAAACACACACAAAGGGCTGCAGTCACAGTGTAGGGAGCGAGATGCAACTGACATTTTGAGAGTGAGGAGAGAGCGAGAGAGGATGGAGGAAGCTTGCCTTGAATTGCTGGGCATTTTGTTATGACATGCATTATCTGAATAAGGCCAACATAATTATACCTACGGAGGAGTGGCTTCTATGGAGGAACTTTGAATTTTTTTGAACTTCTGAGTTGGTTTAGTGTTAGACCAGGGCAAACGTTAGCTAGCTGGCTCGCTAAGAAGCTTGTGTGTGCAGAGCAGCACAAGAATTAAAAAACACATCTTACCTTTTTATATTTATTAAATATAATGTGACATGTGATAACAATAGTATCCTTAACTAGTATTGAAAAACTAAATCCATTCTTCATTAGTTAAACATCTCTTCCTAATTTCTGAATTATGCTTGACACTGGAATATGTTTCTGAGTGACGGAGTGAGGGCTTTGCATATTCGGCTTTGTTGTGGTTTTTGTGGGACTGGAAAACAATGCCCCGGATGTAAAATAACAGTATTTACTGGTTCCCATGCTTTTAAAACAACGGTTCTGTTCCAGAACAGTATAGATTACTTTTGTTCTGTTCCTCAAATAATTGTGTTATTTTCTGGTTTTCGGTCCTGTTCCCTGTACCGGTTCCAACCTTTGCCATAAAGTCAAGCTGGCTGAGGTATTATCAACACAGACAAGTCAAACAAATCCTCAAATTCCTCTTGCTGATGACGAAAAGGACAGCATAAAACCTTTGTCTGTGCAATCATAGGTTGCTGCTAAATTATGTCTGCAATAGTTGCTCAAAACAATGAAGAGCCCCATTTAGCGTTTCTGCTTACTGAAGATGACAATGACTTGAAGAAAAAACTAATATGACCTATAGCTATCTAGTGAGTACAAATAGCTACTTTGAAATGGTGTCACCTTCTCTAAAAACCTATGCCCATCAAATCCAGCATTAATAAAGTAGAGGACAGGAGACAACGTATCCATTAGTAATAGATGAAAATAAACACTTATTTCATGCAGGGAATTTAGAATGTATCTAAGAGAATGTATCTAAGAGAATGTATCTAAGAGAATGTATCTAAGAGAATGTATCTAAGAGAATGTATCTTACAACTTCATCCCACATAGCATATTTTTGTGCGACCACTTGGGACGCCGCTGCCCCTTCTTTTTTAAGGAACTCAGTCAGCGTCTCAACTTACCATTGAGAGTTAGAATAGTAGAAAACACAAGGTGCAATTTTGACATTTGTCTGTGCATCAAATCATGTCAAATTGTACTTGTCCCATGCGCCGATTGCAACAGGTAGACCTTACAATCAAATGCTTTCTTCGAGGCCCTTAAACAACAATGCAGTTTTAAGAAAATCCCTTTAAAAAAAGGAGGAGATAAGAATAACAAATAATTCAAGAGCAGCAGTAAATAACAATAGTGGGGTGATATACAGGGATACCGGTACAGAGTCAATGTGTCAATGTGAGGGGGGCACCGGTGTCGAGGTAATTATGTACATATAGGTAGAGTTATTAAAGTGGCTATGCATAGATAATAACAGAGAGTAGCAGCAGCAGGGGGGGGCGGGGAGGGGGGCAATGCAAATAGTCTGGGTAGCCATTTGATTAGCTGTTCAGGAGTCTTATGGCTTGGGGGTAGAAGCTGTTTAGAAGCCTCTTGGACCTAGACTTGGCGCCCCAGTACTGCTTGCCATGTCGTAGCAGAGAGAACAGTCATGACTATGGTGGCTGAAATCTTTCACAATTTATAGAGCCTTCCTCTGACACCGCCTGGTATAGAGGTCCTGGATGGCAGGAAGCTTGGCCCCGGTGATGTACTGGGCCATACGCACTACCCTCTGTAGTGACTTGCGGTCAGAGACCGAGCAGTTGCCATACCAGGCAGTGATGCAACCCGTCAGGATGCTCTTCAATGGTGCAGCTGTAAGTCCTTTTGAGGATCTGAGGACCCATGCCAAATCTTTTCAGTCTCCTGAGGGGGAATAGGTTTTGTCATGCCCTCTTCACAACTGTCTTGTTGTGCTTGGACCATGTTCGTTTGTTGGTGATGTGGACGCCAAGGAACTTGAAGCTCTCAACCTGCTCCACTACAGCCCAGGTGATGAGAATGGGGGCGTGCTCGGTCCTCCTTTTCCTGTAGTCCACAATCATCTCCTTTGTCTTGATCACGTTGAGTGAGAGGTTGTTGTCCTTGCACCATATGGTCAGGTCTCTGACCTCCTCCCTGTTGGCTGTCTCAGCGTTGTCAGTGATCAGGCCGACCACTATTGTGTCATCGGCAAACTTAATGATGGTTTTGGCGTTGTGCCTGGCCGTGAGGTCTTGAGTGTACAGGGAGTACAGGAGGGCACTGAGCACGCACCCCTGACGGTCCCCCGTGTTGAGGATCAGCGTGGTGGATGTGTTGCTACCTACCTTTACCCGTCAGGAAGTCCAGGATCCAGTTGCAGTTTTTCTCTTGTTATGTCAGTCACCGACAGTCACTCATTTAGTCCATGTCAGCAATTTTTCGGGGGATTGGTAAGTTAGTTTAGCCAGCTATCTAAACTTTTAGTAATCATGGTTCTGCCACTGACCGAGCATGCAGAGCCACTACATTTTACGTAGGGCCCCAGAAAGGGGTCCTATGTATTTCTCTGATGGAAACACAGGATGTACATTTTTGTGCTTTAGAAATGTAAAGATCATGACAGAATCAAACAAATATCACTGTGGGAAATTTGCCAGTACTCTTTGGTCTGCATGGCAGCCATCTTTGTTCTTGAATAGTTAATAACGATGTAGTTCTTATGGTCCTCCAGACATCTCTGAGGGTGCATCAACCAATGCAAACGTAATAGACTGAACACGTAAAGCAGCATTGGCACGGATCCAGCAAGTCACACCCCCAGGGAAGGCAGTTCTACACTAGTTTCACAATTAAACAAACAAAGAAATATTCAGCTTAATGCTTCCTGGAGGAAAATCATAACATATCCAGAGGGCTTGATTTTTTATTTTTTTTTCAACTCGAAAAACTAATTGGTTCCCTTGCCTATTGTTTGTCGTCCACAATACTGTGAAAATGCCTTTGACTCTCCGACTGCTCCTCATGAAGAAGAAGGGTGTCTGAACACAAGCAGGTCACATGGATTCTATATAGACTGTCACCTTGCAATAGGTTAAGACTGATGCCATTTGGCTTGACTAACACACCTGTTCTTGTATTTTAACTGTTCTTTATTGAAGGCATGACTCTATGGAGTTGCTCCTGGCTCTGAGTGCATTGAAACATAGAATCAAATGATCTGATGAGCTTTGGTTAGTACATTTAAGGTCAAGGACCTCAGCCACCCGAGCCACAGCCTGTTCACCCTGCTACCATCTAGAAGGCAGAGACAGTACAGGTGCATCAAAGCTGGGACTGAGAAACCAGGCCATCAGACTGTTAAATAGTCACCACTAGCCGACCCCCACCAAGTACCCAGCCCTGAACTTTAGTCACTGTTACAAGCCGGCTACCACCCGGTCCTCTACCCTTCACCCTAGAGACTGCTGCCCAATGTACATGGTCGTTGAACACTGGTGACTTTAATAATGTTTACGTACTGTTTTACCCACTTCTTATGGATATATGCTGTACTCTAGTCAAGGCTCATCCTATATTACTGCTGCTGTACACATCGTTTCTATGCATATACTGTCCATCATATACATACTGTCCATCATATACATATATATTTATATTCCGGTCTCTGACATTGCTCATTCGAATATTTATGTTTCTTTAATTCCTTTATTTTTATTTTTGGGATTTGCGTGCATTGTTTTGCATTACTGCACGTTTTGCCCTGCCCGCAATAACATCTGCAAAATATGTGTCAGCAACTAATAGCATTTGATTTCATTTGTTTGTGATTTAATCAAGGGCTATCAGATGATAAATTGCACACTGTGCATGATACCGTACACAACGTAGATGGTCAAATATTGATTGTAAACGTATGACATTTTCGAAAAAGAAAGGAAGCAGAAGAGGGAGAGAGTAGTGGGAGGAGCTAGTTGGAGTGGGGCTTAACACACACAATCAGCTACTACTGTCTCCCATCTCCTGTTTATTGAGATATATCTTGTGAAACGTAACATCAGATGGGTGCACAACTCTCATGTATATAATGCATTTGTAAATGGGAAATGTGGAAGTTTCCGCAATGTCAACATTTGGGATTGACCTTAGAGGGAGGAGGAGGAACCAAGTGATGTGTCTGATGGATGAATGGAGAGAACAGAGTAGACTTGACTTGATGGATTCTAGCATGACATAATCAATGGCTTGAATAGTTGATTTTCTCTAACTTGAACAGGCTCTTACTGAATTGAGATGCTCCGTCAAGTATGAGTAAGGGCTTGGAGTGTACGGCTCTCGAAAAGCAGGACTTGATGTTGGAAGTATAATTGGCAATAATGGAAAAGAGGCACTTCCCTTGTGTTTTTCCGTAAGTGTGGTGAGTGTGAGCACGTACGTTTAGTATTGGTGGATGAGATGTGGAAATGTCACAATGCTAGAGAGAAAGAATTCCGCAATGTGAAGATTGTATGTACTGTTTCTTCTTTTCCCATATGTCATTCTACTTCTCAACAGCATTATGGAGAGCTGGTACAATGTACACAGAACACTGAAGGTTTGTTCTTGCAAATCCTGGTGAGAGAACAAATCCATAGAAATGGAGACATTTCCTTCTTTAAAGTCCTTATCGGTCTTTCATTTTGGATACACAGCTATGTGCCTCTCTCATCGCACTGACAAGAAGAACGTTGAATGCCCCTGTGGGGAGGTGAATGCTCTTCTTGATTTTCACCACCAGAGTGAAAATGTTTTTTAAAACGTGAATTAATAAAACATTCCCGCTTAAAGTTGAATCTCAACCCGAAACACTTCTTAACATCCATTGTACATGCGAGAGCTGCTTTCGTGGCCTCCGCAGAGACTCGTGTTCAGCAGTCTCTGTTGGACTAATGAAGCACACTTGTCCTTTCTCGCCATTCCGAACAAAAATCAGCTTACCCCAAACGCCAACACTATCTCTGAGGGATATACAAGTATTATTTTGTAAGCCAGAGAATAGTGTAATCTTCAGGAAAGTATAACCGATTTAAGCTTTAGCTGGAAGCTTCTCCCTCCCTGATAGTGTGTTTTTCTTTTTCTCCATTTGTAAGATATGACTTTTAGCCTTCTTTTATGTTCACGGGGCAGTTTTATGTTGTTGCTGCTGTGTTTATCTGCAAATTGTCTAAGAGTCACACATAGATGTCGTCACAGCCAATTGAGGAGTTCAATCTGACTTGATTGTTTGGTGACCTGGGTTGAATTCAGTATGACAGAACGGTGTGCAACGTTGAATTAAACGGAAACAGTACTGCACTGAACTACCAGTTGAAAACCGTTGTGATTATGGTGACCCAGAGGGCATTTACCACATGGTGTGTGGTGCACAAGTTTAGCCATTTCAGATGGTCACACCCATATTGATCAGGCCACACCTGGCCACGCCCACCAAATGGGAGGAAAAGTACCTCAATAGCTGCTGAAGAACGGTGTGTAGTGTTCTGCGGAAACGTGTTGTTCAGTACATAGCGTCACTCAACGTCACAAATGTTGAAGTGAACTGAATGCAACCCAGGACATATACCCGCACCAATTAGCTGATGGGTTTTTCTCTGGACTGGGTGAGTGTTATAGGGCTGCAATCAACACAATTCCTTTGAGGCTTTGGAGAACAGGGGCTGATGAGCTATTTAAGAAGACTTGCCTCAGTAGGCTACTTTTGATTAATTACAATTTAATAATTCAATGGCTTTTGATGAAAGACAGCTTTTGCGTTTGAAAATGTACAACCTTTCAGAATTTAACAAATTGTGTTTTTTTGAGAATAAACAATGGAGAATGAGTATTCGGTTTCTGATTTTTTTTTTAACACAAAAAAAGGTAAATACACGCTTGCACAGAGATTGCAATGGCTTGATTGCCGTTTCTTCTGCTCGTGACCAACTTGTAATGCAGAAGGATGTGAAAAAATGTACCATATAAACAAACATAGTTTATATGATAGTTTCTTACGTATATGTTTAAAGTTGGACAAGATGAGTTTCACAGCATTGACCAACTTCTTAACATGTCTAAAATCACACCCAGGTACTTATATCCAGACACAATATAGACTATTTCTGTCTTAATGAAGATGTCAGAAAAAGTGACATGCTTTTTCCTTCTGGAGAAATGCATGTCAACAGTTTTGTTCAGATTTAAGCTCAAGCCACTGTGATACATGTGTTTGTAATAAGAGTGGACCAGCTTTATTCAAAATCTATTGATGACAGATTGCAGATTTCCTTGTGCGGAACTGTCCCCCAGTACTAGATCAGTCACACTATGAGGACATCAGGCTTAGTGGATAGAGACAAGTCTACAGCACACACCATGTTGTGGTGTTTGTCAGCCAGTGAAAGAGTCATTGTAGTGTTACCATGGAAAAGCCAAAGTGCCACATTACTTCAATGAGGGTGTATGTGCTTGGTCCTTCACACTGTAATGTAACTCTGCCAACTTGAGCATGTGATTGGACTTCTGGCACAGGTTACCACATGAATAAATCTAATACAATTGTGTTGGTCACATGCGCCGAATACAACGGGTTTAGACTTTACCTTGAAATTCTTGCTTACGACCCCTTCCCAACGATGCAAAGTTTAAAAACATATCAATACAAATACAAATAGTAACACAAAGGAATAAAATACACAAGAATGGATCTATATGCAGTACCAGCACCAGATCAATGTGCAGAAAGAGGTATTTGAAGTAGATATGTACATGAAGGCAGGGTAAAGTGACTAAGCATCAGGATTCATTATAGGTACTTGGTTTTATTAGTTGTATTAGTAGTTGTAATAGTATTGTTTTATGTCTTAATGTATGTTTTTTTTATTTGTATTATAATTACTTTATTGTTATTATAAGACAGTAGCTACTATTATTATTGTTACTAAGTATTGTTTGTTTATTTTTATATCTATTTTTTTTATTTCATCCTAAATTTCGACCAAAAAAGTAATAATTTTAGTAAAATAGAGAATAGAGTAGCAGCAGTATGATGCGTGTAGAAGTTCGTGTGTGTCTATGCGTGTGTATGTGTATTTGTATTGTATCTGTATGTGTGTGTGTGTTAGTGTGTGTTATGTGAATGTGTATGGGTTTTGTGTGAGAGTGACAGAGTAGTGTGTGTGTGAGTGAGTGAGTGTACATACAGTATAGTCTTGTGAGTGTGCATAGGGTCAGTGCAGACAGTCCGGGTAACCATTTCATTAGCTATTTAGCAGTCAAATGGCTAATTAGCAGTATTATGGCTTGGGGGTAGAAGCGGTCTCAGAGCCTGTTGGTCCAAAAGCCGATGCTTAGGTACCATTTGCCGGATGTTAGAGTTGCCATACCAAGCGGTGATGCAGCCAAAAAATGTGATGCCCGTTTTGGGCTCTAAAAATGGTTAATTATGATCAAGTTCGATTCCCATGTTGATTTAAAAAAAATGTGATACAAATCGAGGTATTTAATTAAATAGTGATCCATTCTGACTATTACGTTTGTTGTTACACAGGACCACGTGCTGATACAGACCAATCACGTGCTGGCAGGCTATGCACGCTCTTTGCACAGGTTGACTCCTTCATGCACGCTCTTTGCACAGGTTGACTCTCTCAGACAGGATGAAAACGACTACATCGACCATGTCTATGGATGTCTTGGACTGACCGCACCACCCTCTGTAGTGCTTTGCGATTGTGGGCAGTGCATTTGCCATATTAAAAGCTATTGCAGCCAGTCAAGATGCTCTCAATGGTGCATCTGTAGAACTTTTTGAGGATTTGAGGGCCCATGCCAAATCTTTTCAGCCTCCTGAGGGGGAAGAGGTGCTGTCGTACCCTCTTCAAGACTGTGTGTGTGGACTGTGTTAAGTCCTTAGTGATGTGGATGCCAAGGAACTTTAAGCATTTAACCCACTACAGCCCTGTCCAATGTGGATGGGGGCATGCTCTCCCATCTTAGTCCATGATCAGCTCCTTGGTCTTACTGATCTTAAGGGAGAGGTTGTTGTCCTGGCACCACACTGATAAGTCTCTGCCGTTCTCTCTGTAAGCTGTCCGTGATCAGGCCTACCACTGTCGTGTCATCAACAGACTTGATGATCGTGTTGGAGTTGTGTATGGCCACGCAGTCATTGGTGAACAGGGATTACAGGAGGGGACAAAGCAAACGCCCCTGAAGGGTCCCCGTGTTGAGGTTCAGCGTGGCAAAGGTGTTGTTGCCTCCCCTCCCCACCTGGGGGCCGGCCCATCAGGAAGTCCAGGATCCAGTTCCAGAGGGAGGTGTTCAGTCCCAGGTTCAGTCCCAGCTTGGTGATGAGCTTTGAGGGGACTATGGTGTTGAACGCTAGGCTATAGTCTATGAACAGCATACTCACATAGTTATTTCTCCTCTTGTCCAGGTGGGGGAGAGCAGTGTGAAGTGGAATTAGAGATTGGAAATGTTTGAAAAAAAACTTGACAGCTGGTCTGCGCATGCTTTGAGAACACGCCATGGTATTCCGTCTGGCTCGGCGGCCTTGTGAGTGTTAACCTGATTAAAATGTGTATTTATATCAGCCACGGAGAGTGAAATCATTCAATGTTTCATGGTGTGTTCCTCAAGGTGAGCATAAAAGGCATTTAGCTCGTTTGAGAGTTAGGCATCACTGGGCATCTCACGGCTGGGTTTCCCTTTGTAACATGTTATCGTCTGTAAGCTTTGCCACATGCAACGAGCGTCAGAGCCGGTGATATAGGGTTTCACCTTCTTCCTATATTGTCCTTTTGCATGTTTGATGTATCGTTGGAGGTCATAGCAGGCTTTCTTGTATCAGTCCATGTCCTTGTCCCATTCCTTGTAAGCGGTAGCTCTAGCCTTTAGCCCAGAGCAGATATTTCCTGTAATCCATGGTTTTTGACCCCATACAGTTTGTTGAGTGCTAAAGTGGCGGTGGCTTGTGGAAGGATGTAGACAACCGTGATGATTATGGATGAGAACTGTCTTGGTAGATAAAAGTGTCTGCAGCTTACCATGAGGTGTTCTATATCAGGTGAGCAAAAGCTTGAGATTTCCTTCACACTGGAAACAGCGCACCAGTTGTTGATTATGAAGAAGCATACCCCTGCCCCTTGGACTTGCCCGAGGACGAATATGGATCGAGTAGAAAGACAAAACCATTAGCTGAACACTGGCATTTTCTTACCCATTTAAGCAATGCAACATTGCCTATGATTTCCACTTTGACAACTCAGAATGGTTAGATACAGTAGGTCCAAATTCGTGTTGATCCTGTCAACATTACACGGTGTAATCAAAAACGACACACCCACTGTCCCGGCACCTGAGTTGCAATATTCCTTTAAGACTGCAATTATCCAAAGATTAGCAAGTTCAAGCTGCTACGAGAGGATGCTGTGAGAATGGATTTCAGTTCCAAGATTTCTTGGCCCCTTGCCATCTCTGAAGGTGACAGAAATCTTGCCGATCTTGCATGACGGGAAAGTGGGATGGACACAACACAGGGAGAAGGAGCCAGTGGATCTGAAAGTCAACACTGTTAGGGCTTCCACCACCATGCCCTTACTGCCCCAGTCTAATAGATCAGCTTTACTCAGCACATTCCTCTAGCCCCCAGTGGGAACGTACAGGAGGATTGAAGAGGAGAGGAGAAAAGAGAAAAGGAGAGGAGGAGGAAGAGAGGCAGAGAATTAAACCGCTCCCTAACACGGCTCTGTCAAAGCCCCACTGTCCTGACGCTAATTATTGATCGGATGATTAAGGCAGATGAAGAGATTTTTTGAAAGTGAAGGCTCTGATTGTGCATCCCCGACGTGGCTAGAGAGAGCCGACGGAGAGATCAATACTCTCAATCACACTGGAGAGCAGCTCTGTCAGTCACGCTGAGTGAGGTGATTAGAATTGAGTCTTAAGACAATGAATAACTTCACAGGGCTTCCTCCCGGCGCTCGCAACCTCCTCGCGAGAAGCCTAATGAACTCACATCCACTAAGTGGGCAGCCCAACCTTCCAACACACTGGCAGAGAGAGCGGCCCTGCAGAGAATATTACCTACCTCTCACCTGCAAACAGCCACACATAAACACACACATTGACACCAGGAGCAGCAGAGCTGTAACCTTTTATTATACAACACAGAAAGATTAAAAACCAACAACAGTGATTCCCATCGGAAACTCACAGCAAGCCCTTTCATACATTTAATGTGAGGAATTTGGAGAGGGAAGCCAGAGGCAGGTTGGATGGGCAGAAGCAGCAGGAGAAGATGGACTGAATGGTGTTCTTTCCTTCACTTCATTCATTTTGGGATTGAATTAAAGGCAATAAACCTTTTAATTGCTTAAACCATCTGTAAAAATGCTCCTAGATTTTGAGAAATGTTTTTCTTGTTGTGTGCTTTTGAGACAAAAATATAGTAGAAATATACATTTATTTTTGATTGTGCTAATGCCCAAAGATATGTTAAAAATGCTAATTGAGATGTTGAGTTTATGAAAATTCCCACTGATAATGTTTGTGGTTGTGAGATTGACAGAAAGATCAGAGAGCCCTCTGCGACTCTCTCTTTGTGTCGTGCCTGCCTGTCAGCGAGAGAGGGAGAGGAACATGTCTGTGCTCCCTTTTTCACCACTTCTGTGTGTCCTTGTCAGCCACCAAGAAAGGACTCCTTGCCAAAACTCCCATTGTGAGCAGGTCATTTATAAGGCAGACACCACAAATATAAGGAAATAAAGAGTGAAATATCCCTTCTAAGCGCTAGCATTGAGTCCACTGAGCGATTGTGCAGGATAAAGCTCTCCCAGCAGTGTAGAAAAGGGATCTAAGGACTGCTTTGTCTTTAACAGGCAGCATGCATCAATGTCCCTCCTCCTCTGGCTGACACCAGGCTTTCAGGGAGCCAGTGACTTGTTAGTACTCTAAGCAACAACAGGAACAGATGTGTCCCTGACAGTGGATGGATGGTCAGGGTCCATCTGGTCAGTGCAGCCCTGGACAGGAATGATGAATACAGCTTCATCAGTGAATGGCTGTCATCAATCCCGCTCCGTGGCTATGGCCAGTGACAGCCACATGCCAGCCCCAGGCCCCAGGTGTGGCCAGGCGGAGGGGGCTGAATCCAGAATGCAGGTCAATCAGCCAAGCCTAAGCCAATATTATCTCCAAATGTATATATAAGTGTATGTATTACTACTGCTGAAGAAGTCCATGTTCTAGCAGCTGGACTGGGGGAGAATTTGAATTTTGATTTGGACGCAGACTTAGGCGTACATTTATTTAGTTACTGAGCTTTTCTCTAAGGACGAGTGTCAGGTGTCCAGACAAGTCATGGCTCTACATTGGATTCTTCGGCAGTCCCAAATGAAATGCGTTGCATCCTTGCCTGCCGCATGGTACATAGATGTGGAGAGGGATTGGAACACTGACCTTGCTGTGGATCATTTTGAATATGTTATGGGTCTATGGTCCCTTGAACTGTCACAACTTAAAATTGATCAATTTGAATGCTTTCCTACACAGCGTGGGGATGACAAATACTGTGGTTATATTTCTGCATCACGAGATGACATGTCACCTTATTTTGAATGTGACTTTGAAGACAATGGACTAAAAACGGCGCATCTTTTAAAAACGGTCTCTAAATCTCAAAAATGTCTTGAAGTTTCCAATGGACTTGTTGGAGCACTTGTCTGCTTGTCCTAACGACCAGGAAAGCCTGGAGAGGGTGTGTTTTAGGACCTTGATGTCGATGAAATGATGACACCCGTTTCTAAGGGGGCGGTTCAATAACACACGAAAGCAGGTACATTTCTACAATTCTACACATCTTGCCATGGGGCAAAATAAGAGAAACAATTGCAGTTGTATAGCTAATCTCAAGCTATTTTGCACATTTTGCCATGAAGCTGAGAAATAATTATGCTCGTTTAAAGCGATTTCATGCAATTCTACACATATTGCCATGGGGCAGAGATAAAAATGTGCAGTTTTATAGCTAATCGTGTGCTATTTTACACATTTTGCAATGGGGCTGAGATACATTTGTTTTAAATGGGGGAGGGGGTGGTACACCAGTAATTGGTAAGAGGAATGACAAGCTGGGACCCTGAACCTAGCATACCTCGCATCTCCAGATAAATAAAAAAAACGAATCAAAACCATACACCACTTGTACTAATATACTTACCTAATTTGATCCATTTATTTTTAACATGCCTGTGCATATTTACATATGTTGTGGATCCATTTAAATTAAATAAGGTCGGTTAAAAAAACAAACATTTCCATCGTCTAAAGGTGTGTGGAAATCCTCTAAGTTACAACAGAATGGATGTTATATCAATTACAGCTAAATCCCCATCTTTACACAGCTGTTGCTGGTGCCACCTCGGCTTCAGTGTCAGGACTGTCATGTGTAGTAAGTTGTCAAGGAGAGGGCCTAAAAACAAGTACACATTTGACCTATTAGAGAGCTGGATTTTATAGTCTAATAAATATTTATTGGCACGGCTCACCTCCAGTCTTGCTGACAGCAAACCTGAGCTTCAAATGGCAATCTCAAGTTCACCAGAATGTTAAGCCTGCTCAAGGTTTATGGTAGCTAATAACAGCTAATATTCATATGTTTCTGTATGTTAAAGGTGTGAGTTGCTTTTACATGATAATCACTTGCATTTTATTTTCATGATGATGCCCAAGTGCTGTACTTAACATTAACTTGTCTCCCTAATAGGCTATTTTCTACTAACACAGCACAAACACAAACACACACGTGCGTGAGCGTGCATGCACATATTGCAGTCTCTCAGATTCTTTTGATCTGTTGTAAATCATTCAGCTGCTCTTGTCCACTAGATGTTCATTATAACCTTGTTTTGTTTTTCAGAATTAGAAGATAATGAAGCCCAGTAAACACTACCATGGTTATGTTAAAACAAGCACTGTGATCTTAGTCTCAGTCATGAATGTGGTTTGGCTTTGGTCCAGTATAGAAAACATTTCTCTCCTCATGCTAATTGCAACAACAGCAAAAAATACATAGTTGTTGTTGGTATCATTAACCAGACTGGGTGCTCCCTAAAGAATATAAATTAATCTCAATAAATTGTTCAAATCATGGTGTTGTGTAAAAAAATGTAAATAAACATGCATTAAACCTATTGTAATGACATAGATCTAAAGATAAACATTTGGCAATATTGGAGGATAAGAAACAACCGGACCCATAGACTAAGGTTAATTTAATGCACAATCATGTTTTTTCCATGTTATGTGACTCAAAATGATGGCGTGGGAGTCCAAATTGCTCTTCAAATGTCACTTTCCACTAGCTCACACATTTCCTATCTGAGAAGAGAAAGGTAGTGTGAGCCAGGAGAGAGCTGGTTTTGTACATTTTTGCTGCCCTGTCGTTTTCTCAGTGGGGTGTCTCTTGGGAAATTCAAGGTGAGGGGGAAGCAATAGGGGGAGGATCTGGCAGAAAATACACACACAGCCATCAAATCTACAAAACACCTCGAGATGCTGGGTCTCTAATGCTGTGCACATGTGATTAAGAGCCAGGTTCTTAGAGAGGCTGTGTGACTAAAGATGTACGATCTTAATTTAAGCCAGTTTGCTACAGCAGGAAAATAATCCTGCAGCAACAGGAAATGTGAATTATTATGTGGATTATAATTAATGGAATTTCTTTTAGGGATCGATGCATTTTTCATATTTTTTTTTTTGCATTGCAGGAAAGGCCTCCTGCGCTACACGGTGATCAAATTCAGATCCTACATTTGTATATGTGACTGTGTTTCATGACCCTGGTGCTGCGTGTGTCCCTGACATCCCTGAGCCTGTGTAGTGGCAGCACGCTGGGCTCCTCAAATGCTGCGGACGGTGGAGCGCCTTGAGAAGAAACAGCAGCCATGTTCAGAGCTCCGCTCCGCTTTGTGAAGCCTCCCTGAAACTGACAGTAATCCGCTTTTTCTTCACTAGACTGACAAGAGCAAGGAATGGAGGTGTCACACTGCAGACAGTGAAAGGGGCAGCAAGCCTCTGATGCCCTGCTAAAACATTGCTGCTTGCTACAGTCAGAGCACCGCAAATTGGAAATCCAGAGGAGATCATCTGTGAAGAACAAGTCCACTGGGTGTGAGGGAAACACAGAAAGGGGGAGAGGGCGAGTTTTTATTTTTAAATCAAGCAAACAGGCTTGTAGGAAATCTAAAATGTAACAGTTCATAAACAATACTTCACAGGAGCCGTACTACCAAACGGTTTTTCCATTGAGACACACTTAAAGCCGGCGAATGTAAAGTGTGAGTTGAAAGGAAGGTAATGCATTGCGTCATGTGTTAAATATGTGTAACATCCAGCCGCTTGTCTAAGGCGTGTGGTTCCCATCCAGGGAGCCTTCAAACAGAAACCTTCAATCCCACTGACATCTGCTTAGATGTTGAGGTTGACCAGAACCCCCCTGTATCTATTCGAACATATGGGGCAAATTGCATTACCTCCAGGAATTTGACCAGGCCACTTTGGCCAAGGTACAAGAATAAACAACTAGTATTAAGTTCAAAAGCAGGCCCACCTCGCCTCTTCCCCCTCGTTTGTATTTCTATTTAACCCTAAACCCTTGAAAACAAATTATCTTTTGATAACTTATCTACAACAATCTGCCTGATGTTTCCATTAAATGCCTTCAGAAAGTATTTGTGCCCCTTGACTTATTCCACATTTTGTTGTGTTACAGCCTATACATTACAAATGTATTACATTTTTTCCCCACCCATCTACACCCAATACCCCATAATATCAAAGTGAAAACATTTTTTTACAAATATTAGATTTTCTTTTGGGGAAATACAGAAATATCTAATTTACATAAGTATTCACACCACTGAGTCAATAGATGATCTTTGGCTGCGATTACAGCTGTGAGTCTTTCTGGGTAAGTCTCTAAGAGCTTTGCACACTTGGTTTGTAGAATATTTGCCCATTATTCTTCAAGCTCTGTTGAATTGGTTGTTGATCATTGCTAGACAACAATTTTCAAGTCTTGCCATAGATTTCGAAGCAGATTTAAGTCAAATCTCTAACTCGGCTACAAAAATTCACTGTCTTCTTGGTAAGCAACTCCAGTTTAACTCCTTGTGTTTTAGGTTATTGTCCTGCAGATAGGTGATTTCATCTGCCAGTGTCTGGTTGAAAGCAGACTGAATCAGGTTTTCCTCTAGGATTTTACTTGTGCTTAGCTCCATTCTGTTTATTTTTTATCCTGAAAAACTCCACATTCCTTAACGATTACAAGCATACACATAACATGACGCAGCAGCAACTATGCTTGAAAATATAGAGAGTGATAGTCAGTAATGTGTTGTATTGGATTTGCCCCAAGCATAACACTTTTCAGGACAAAACTTGAATTGCTGTTGCCACATTTGTTTTTTCAGTATTACTTTAGTGCCTTGTCGCAAACAGGAAGCATGCTTTGGAATATTTTTATTCTGTACAAGCTTCCATCTTTTCACTCTGTCAATTGGGTTAGTATTGTGGAGTAACTACAATGGTGTTGATCCATCCTCCGTTTTATGTTATCACAGCCATTCTACTCAGTAACTGTTTTAGAGTCACCAATGGCCTCATCGTAAAATCCCTGAGCAGTTTCCTTCCTCTCTGGCAACTGAGTTTGGAAGGATCCTGTATCTTTGTAGTGACTGGGTATATTGATAGACCATCCAAAGTCTTGTTAATAATTTCACCATGCTCAAATGGATATTCAATATATTTTCTTTTACACATATACCCAATAGGCGCCCTTCTTTAAGAGGCATTATAACACCTCGCTGGTCTTTTTGGTTGAATCTGTGTGTAACTCCTCTTCGTCTGAAGGGGAGGTGTAGCAGCGATCAGACCAAAACGCAGCGTGGTAAGTGTCCATATCGTTTATTATAAAACAAACTGAACAGTAAGAAATACAAAACAATAAATGTGAACATGAACGAAAACCAAACCGAAACAGTCCCGTGTGATGACAAACACAGACACAGACACAGAAACACCCACAAACAAACAGCGAAACCCAGGCTACCTAAGTGTGATTCTCAATCAGTGTCAGGCATATGTGTATAGGTGGCAGGGAAGTCAGGCGCAGGAGAGTCAAACGGAGTGTAAAATGGAGTCTTTTAATAAAGTCCAAGTAACATGCTCCATAACACTAAATAGACAAATGAACAATAACATAAATATGGGTACGAAGACCCGACGCGCACCTATACAAAAACACTACACTGACGATAAACAATCTCTGACAAAGACATGAGGGGAAACAGAGGGTTAAATACACAACAGGTAATGAATGGGATTGAAAACAGGTGTGTGGGAAGACAAGACAAAACCAATGGAAAATGAAAAATGGATCAATGATGTCTAGAAGACCGGTGACGTCGAACGCCGAGCACCACCCGAACAAGGAGAGGCAACGACTTCTGCAGAAGTCGTGACAATCAGAGACAACTAACGACACCTGCCTCTGATTGAGAACCATACTAGGCCGAAACATAGAAATCCCAAAATCATAGAAAAACAAACATAGACTGCCAACTCACGCCCTGACCATACTAAATAATGACAAAACAAAGGAAATAAAGGGCAGAACGTGACACTGTGTTTGAAATTCACTCCTCGACTGAGGGACCTTACAGATCATTGTATGTGCGGGGTACGGAGATTCAAAAATCATGTTAAACACTTTTATTCCATGTAACCTATAATGTTACTTGTCAAGCAAATTCTACTCCTAAACTAATTTAGGCTTGTCATAACAAAGGAGTGGAATACTTATTGACTCAAGACATTTCAGCTTTCCCTTTTTAAGGAATTTGTAAACACTTTGAAAAACATAATTCCACTTTGACATTACGGGGTATTTTGTGTCGGCAATTGACAAAAATCTCAATATAATCTATTTCAAATGCAGGTTATAACACAACAACGTGGAAAAGGTCAAGGGGTGTGAATACTTTCTGAAGGCACTGTGTGTGTTTACAATCAAGTGTATGTGTTCAAATCAATCGGCATGTAAGTGATAATAGGCCCATCCTTCATTATAGGATATTCTGCTGTTTAAGGGTTTCTAACATTCTACAGGAACCTTCATTGGATTGCATCATGTGTAGCATGAGAAATAGCCGTGTTTCTGTAACAAGTGGCTTGGTAAGTAGCCAGTGACAACAACAATCTCTGCTCTAAGTACAAATCTCTCCATTTCATTTGAATGTCTTGCTTATCTAATAGTGTGGTGACATGAGAAGACTTAGAATTACATTTTTAGTAGACACTACTAAAAATCTATTTTTAGCAGACACTCTTTTCCAGAGTGACTTACAGTAGTGAATGTGTACGTCTTCATACAGGTCCCCTGTGGGAATCAAACCTACAACCCTGGCATTGCAAGTGCCATGCTCTACCAACTGAGCCACATGGGACATCACCCTGTGTTAAAGTACATGTGAGCCTGAGAGGTTGAGCGGCCTGAGAGAGAAGCACAAACTAACAATGGCAGCTCCTGCAAAAAGATGATTCTGAGATAATTGGCTTTAAAGCTACGAACCCTCATTGATTTGAATGATGTCAGCAGTTGTTATCTTGTATTCTTTTGAACCTTACTGTATAGGTAGAGAACATTGAACAGAACAAGGCTATGTCAATAACTGAATTTTAAAGTCCCAAGCTCTTGCGGTGTCAGCGACTGCAGTCTCTGTGCTCCCTCTTGTCACCCTGTGGCTGCTCTAGTCCCTCCAACACCCTGTGGCTGCTCTAGTCTCTCTGACACCCTGTGGCTGCTCTTGTCCCTCCAACACCATGTGGCTGCTCTTGTCCCTCCGACACCCTGTGGCTGCTCTGGTCCCTCCGACACCCTGTGGCTGCTCTAGTCCCTCCGACACCCTGTGGCCTCTCCGACACCCCCTGTGGCTGCTCTGGTCCCTCCGACACCCTGTGGCTGCTCTCCCTCCGACACCCTGTGGCTGCTCTAGTCCCTCCAACAACCTCCTCTGGTCCCTCCGACACCCTGTGGCTGCTGTCCCTCCGACACCCTGCTCTGGTCCCTCCGACACCCTGTGGCTGCTCTAGTCCCTCCGACACCCTGTGGCTGCTCTGGTCCCTCCGACACCCTGTGGCTGCTCTGGTCCCTCCGACACCCTGTGGCTGCTCTGGTCCCTCCGACACCCTGTGGCTGCTCTAGTCCCTCCGACACCCTGTGGCTGCTCTAGTCCCTCCGACACCCTGTGGCTGCTCTGGTCCCTCCGACACCCTGTGGCTGCTCTGGTCCCTCCGACACCCTGTGGCTGCTCTGGTCCCTCCGACACCCTGTGGCTGCTCTGGTCCCTCCGACACCCTGTGGCTGCTCTGGTCCCTCCGACACCCTGTGGCTGCTCTGGTCCCTCCGACACCCTGTGGCTGCTCTGGTCCCTCCGACACCCTGTGGCTGCTCTGGTCCCTCCGACACCCTGTGGCTGCTCTGGTCCCTCCGACACCCTGTGGCTGCTCTAGTCCCTCCGACACCCTGTGGCTGCTCTAGTCCCTCCGACACTCTGTGGCTGCTCTAGTCCCTCCGACACCCTGTGGCTGCTCTAGTCCCTCCGACACGCTGTGGCTGCTCTGGTCCCTCCGACACCCTGTGGCTGCTCTAGTCCCTCCGACATGCTGTGGCTGCTCTGGTCCCTCCGACACCCTGTGGCTGCTCTAGTCCCTCCGACACCCTGTGGCTGCTCTGGTCCCTCCGACACGCTGTGGCTGCTCTAGTCCCACCGAGACCCTGTGGCTGCTCTGGTCCCTCCGACACCCTGTGGCTGCTCTGGTCCCTCCGACACCCTGTGGCTGCTCTAGTCCCTCCGACACCCTGTGGCTGCTCTAGTCCCTCCGACACCCTGTGGCTGCTCTAGTCCCTACGACACCCTGTGGCTGCTCTGGTCCCTCCGACACGCTGTGGCTGCTCTGGTCCCTCCGACACACTGTGGCTGCTCTGGTCCCTCCGACACCCCGTGGCTGCTCTAGTCCCTCCAACACCCTGTGGCTGCTCTAGTCTCTCTGACACCCTGTGGCTGCTCTTGTCCCTCCAACACCCTGTGGCTGCTCTTGTCCCTCCGACACCCTGTGGCTGCTCTGGTCCCTCCGACACCCTGTGGCTGCTCTAGTCCCTCCGACACCCTGTGGCTGCTCTAGTCCCTCCGTGGCTGCTCTGTCCCTCCGACACCCTGTGGCTGCTCTGGTCCCTCCGACACCCTGTGGCTGCTCTGGTCCCTCCGACACCCTGCTCTGGTCCCTCCGACACCCTGTGGCTGCTCTTGTCCCTCCGACACCCTGTGGCTGCTCTGGTCCCTCCGACACCCTGTGGCTGCTCTAGTCCCTCCGACACCCTGTGGCTGCTCTGGTCCCTCCGACACCCTGTGGCTGCTCTGGTCCCTCCGACACTCTGTGGCTGCTCTAGTCCCTCCGACACCCTGTGGCTGCTCTAGTCCCTCCGACACTCTGTGGCTGCTCTAGTCCCTCCGACACCCTGTGGCTGCTCTAGTCCCTCCGACACGCTGTGGCTGCTCTGGTCCCTCCGACACCCTTTGGCTGCTCTAGTCCCTCCGACATGCTGTGGCTCCGCACCCTGTGGCTGCTCTAGTCCCTCCGACACCCTGTGGCTGCTCTAGTCCCTCCGACACCCTGTGGCTGCTCTGGTCCCTCCGACACGCTGTGGCTGCTCTGGTCCCTCCGAGTCCCACCGAGACCCTGTGGCTGCTCTGGTCCCTCCGACACCCTGTGGCTGCTCTGGTCCCTCCGACACCCTGTGGCTGCTCTGGTCCCCGACACCCTCTGCTCTAGTCCCTCCGACACCCTGTGGCTGCTCTAGTCCCTCCGACACCCTGTGGCTGCTCTGGTCCCTCCGTCCCCCTGTGGCTGCTCTGGTCACACCTGTGGCTGCTCTGGTCCCTCCGACACCCTGTGGCTGCTCTGGTCCCTCCGACACACTGTGGCTGCTCTGGTCCCTCCGACACCCTGTGGCTGCTCTAGTCCCTCCGACACCCTGTGGCTGCTCTAGTCCCTCCGACACCCTGTGGCTGCTCTTGTCCCTCCGACACCCTGTGGCTGCTCTTGTCCCTCCGACACCCTCCCTCCGACACCCTGTGGCTGCTCTAGTCCCTCCGACACCCTGTGGCTGCTCTAGTCCCTCCGACACGCTGTGGCTGCTCTGGTCCCTCCGACACCCTGTGGCTGCTCTACACCCTGTCCCTCCGACACCCTGTGGCTGCTCTAGTCCCTCCGACACGCTGTGGCTGCTCTGGTCCCTCCGACACCCTGTGGCTGCTCTGGTCCCTCCGACACCCTGTGGCTGCTCTGGTCCCTCCGACACCCTGTGGCTGCTCTAGTCCCTCCGACACGCTGTGGCTGCTCTGGTCCCTCCGACACCCTGTGGCTGCTCTGGTCCCTCCAACACTCTGTGGCTGCTCTAGTCCCTCCGACACCCTGTGGCTGCTCTAGTCCCTCCGACACTCTGTGGCTGCTCTAGTCCCTCCGACACCCTGTGGCTGCTCTAGTCCCTCCGACACGCTGTGGCTGCTCTGGTCCCTCCGACACCCTGTGGCTGCTCTAGTCCCTCCGACATGCTGTGGCTGCTCTGGTCCCTCCGACACCCTGTGGCTGCTCTAGTCCCTCCGACACCCTGTGGCTGCTCTAGTCCCTCCGACACCCTGTGGCTGCTCTTTCCCTCCGACACCCTGTGGCTGCTCTGGTCCTCTGTGTGAAAGAGAGGCACGAGGGAGGGGGCCAGCTGCCGACTGGGATTAGGTACCTGAATCCAATCTTGAGGAGCAGTGGGCTCCAGTGGCGTTAAAGTGTTTTCTGGAGAATTTCTCATGTTCCCCGCTAGCTGATTACTTCCAGATTTTAGTTCCGCCTCAGAGGAGATGAGCTGCACACAGTTTTGTCAGTCGTGGTTGAGATGTAGTTTGACACACTGGTTGCCCTGAGATGAGGTGTGTAATCACATTGGGAGAGCAAAAAGCCATTCGCAAATCATCTGTCCAACATTGGACATGCATGTATTTATCACAATTTGCATGGATTTGATATGAATTAAGACATAGGCCTCTTCAGATAATTTGTATTGTCTTCACAGCTATTTTGATTATGGCCTCAGAAACTATATACACTGAGTGTACAAAATTTTAGGAACACCTTCCTAATATTGAGTTGTACCTCCTTTTGGCCTCAAAACAGCCTCAATTCACCAGGGCATGTACCACAAGGTGTTGAAAACATCCCACAGGGATGCTGGCCCATGTTGACTCCAACGCTTCCTATAGTTGTGTCAAGCTGACTGGATTTCCGTTGGGTGGTGGACCATTCTTCATACACACAGGAAACTGTTGAGCACAAAATACCCAGCAGCATTGCAGTTCTTCACACTCAAACCGGTGTGCCTGGCACCTACCCCATTTAAAGGCACTTAATCTTTTGTCTTGCCCATTCACCCTCTGATTGGCAAACATACACAATCCATGTCTTAATTGCCTCAAGTCTTAAAAATCTTCATTAACCGATCTCCTCCCCTTCATCTACACTGATTGAAGTGGATTTAGGCAGTGGTGTAAAGTACTCAAGTAAAAATACTTGAAAGTACTACTTAAGTCGTTTTTTGGGGTGTCTGCACTTTCCTTTACTATTGATATTTTTGACAACTTAACTTAACTTTTACTCCACTACTTTCCGAAAGGAAATTATGTACATTTTTTACCTGACACCCAAAAGTTCTTGTTACATTTTAAATGCTTAGCAGGACAGGAAAATGGTCCAATTCACCGACTTATCAAGAGAACATTGCTGGGCATCCTTATCACCTGATCTGGCGGATTCACTAAACACAAATGCTTTGTTTGTAAATTAGGTCTGAGTGTTGGAGTGTGCCCCTGGCTATCCTTCAATAAATAAACAAGATAATTGTGCTGTCTGGATTGCGAGATAAGGAATTTGAAATTATTTATATACTTTTACTTTTATTTTTGATACTTAAATACATTTCAGCAATTACATTTACTTTTGATACTTAAGTATATTTAAAACCAAATACTTTTAGACTTTTTACTCAAGTAGTATTTTACTGGTTGACTCAATTTTACTTGAGTCATTTTCTATTAAGGTATCTTTACTTTTACTCAATGTCACGAATAGTACCGATGTTGACTCCCCTTCTGGTTCAGGTGGCGTTCGGCGGTCGTCGTCGCTGGTCTACGAGCTGCCACCGATCCTTTGTTCTGTGTTCGTTTATTTTTGTCTAATTGGTTTCACCTGTTCCTTGTTTGGTTGTTAGGGTGGGGTTATTTAAGTTGGTTTAGCCCGCTTCTGTTTGTGCAGGCTTGTTCTACTGTATTGTGAGTGGTGTTAGTAGTTTGTGTTGAGATTTTACGCTGTCCTAGTATTTTACCATTAGGGTCCTATTTGTTTATAGTTTCGCCTGTGTTAGGTAAATACGTTTTGATTAAGGACATTAAAGTGTGTTTTTCCCGCATCTTTTGCTCTCTGCGCCTGACTCCACACACACTCACTCATTGAGCGTTACACTCAAGTATGACACTTGAGTACTTTTTACACTACTGGATTTAGGTGATCATAGCTTTCCCCTGTATTCATCTGGTCAGTCTATGTCATGGAAAGAGCAAATGTTCCTAATGCTTTTTCTACACTCAGTTGTATGGTATGTACACACATACTCCAAATAGTAAATACAATTGGAAAACAATTCTTTTTTCTAAAGATGTCAAAGATTTTACAGAACATACAGTATACTGTAAAGCATTGCATTCTAGAAACACACAATTTGAATGGATATTTGGGCGATTTGGCTAAGTAAGGGGACATCAATACAAGACCACCTCTGTTTCAGCTGTATAAAACCAAAGCCAGACCCTTTTCACCCTTCGTGTTGGTTTTTTTTTCACCAATGTCAGCACTGCTCTTTCTACTTTTGCTCATTAACCTTGCTTGTTCTTTCACTTCATAGCTCTCCTAATACACCCCATCTAACGCTTAGAAGCGTCCAAATCCCCATGAATGACTAAAGAGAATGGGGCAGACATAGCCACACCCAAGCTCTGCATGGTAGATGAAAGTGGGGTATGTCTTGCCAAAGGGTTGGTTGAGCCACCCCTTGTTTCTAGGAAACCGTATACAAAATCAATCATGTGACCACATATTTAGGAAGAGGTCATCATTTCATGGAGTCTGTAATGGAAGAAACCACATTGAAAAAGTGGTAAGCAAGTTAGATCCAAAAAACAGATTTTCACAAACTCAAATTAGTTTACAGAGTTTTAAGACTTTATACATCAGTTGGAGTCTCTATAAGCAACTATATGAACCTATCATGAAAGTGCATTCTTGTATCTTTTGGGCTAATATAGTCAAAATTTTTGCTTTGGGGTAAATTGTGCCATTTCTCCAGGGGCATGTTGAGCCAATGGCTCATACCCCATACAAATGATGATTACATTTAGTCAGTTTTATGCATAATATGCATAGTATTTTTGCAATTTGTCATGCATATGAACTCAATATAGTGCCATTTTATTGTTAACAGACAACATCATGCCTTATAACGTAAAACAAGCAGGGGACTAGCCCCCCACTTGAGGTCCGTGAAAGAGCAGCCAGGGAAGTGGGAGAAGGGAAGAAGTCTATTTGAGCAGCAGTAAGGGATGAAAAAAATAGACCAACGGACACTGAAGAGTTACATTGACAAACGATTGATCAGTGTACCCGTGTTAAAAAGAGGCTATTATAGAGTACCAGAGGCACACACAGAGTCTGTGCTTGCTAAACATATCAAGAATCTCATGGACCAGTTTCATGGGCTTAGTAGTGTCAAATTCAGAGAACTTGAGACTGCGAATAAGGCGGCTCAACTTACCTTAAGTTGTGTGAAGAGACAAGCTACGTTTTCAAAACTTTTTCTCCACGGATACACAACATCCTGCAATATATGTAATGTATAGTAATGTATATTTCCCTTGACGTAGTGACACTGAATGTAAAAAAGGGTTCAACATGCACCACTGTCCCCTACTCCAGAGGTCATGTTTGTTTATGCATAAGGCCAGTACATTTTTTTTCTAGCATCACATTTGTCACATATATTATAGTTTAATAATCACATGAAAATACATCTGCCTGGTTTTCTATGCATCGTCAAGACCAGAGGCAGACTCTGGTAAGATGAAGGGAGGAGGGGGGTCTCTTTGTAAACAACAGCTGGTGGAAGATGTCTAATGTTAAGGAAGTCTCAAGTTTTTGCTTGCCTGAGTTAGAATACTTCATGATAAGCTGCAGACCATACTATTTACCAAGAAAGTTTTTATCTATATTTTTCATAACTTTCTATTTACCATCACAAACCGATGCTGGCACCAAGACCGCACTCATTGAGCTGCATAGGGACATAAGCAAATAAGTGATTTTTAAAAATTTTTTTTTTTTTTTTTTTTGGAATTTTACCTCATTTTCTCCCCAATTTCATGGTATCCAATTGTTTTAGTAGCTACTATCTTGTCTCATCGCTACAACTCCGGGCTCGGGAAAGTAATGCGTCCTCCGATACACAACCCAACCAAGCCGCACTGCTTCTTAACACAGCGCGCATCCATCCCGGGAGCCAGCCGCACCAATGTGTTGGAGGAAACACCCCTGCACCAGGCAACCTTGGTTAGCGCGCACTGCACTTGTCCCGCCACAGGAGTCGCTGGTGCGCGATGAGAAGGATATCCCTACCGCCAACCCCTCCCTAACCCAGACGACGCTAGGCCAATTGTGCGTCGCCCCACGGACCTCCTGGTCGCAGCCGGTTAAGACAGAGCCTGGGAGCGAACCCAGAGTCTCTGGTGGCACAGCTGGCGCTGCAGTACGGCGCCCTTAACCACTGAGCCACCCGATATTAGCAGGTGCGTTTTGTCTTCATCACACGCTCAAAGACGAATTTCCAAGACTGTGTCCTTGTATTAAAACTCATTATTCTTATTCGTTTTGGAAGAAACAAACCTGAAACCTTGAGCATAGAGTGCTGACACCCAATGGAAGACAAAGGAATTGCATCCTGAGAGCTAGAGTTCATAATGCCCCTGTGCTTTCCATTGTAAGAGCATGGGCTCTCTAAAAAAAAAGTCAGGTTGGTTTTTCTTTGGATTTTTTCCTACCATATCTACTGTGTTAGAGTCTCCTACATTATTTTAACATTTCTACAAACTTCAAAGTGTTGTCTTTCCAATGGTACCATATGATATATGCATATCCTGGCTTCAGGGCCTGAGCAACAGGCAGTTTACTTTGGGCACGTCAGTCAGGGAAAAAAGGACCCTAAACTGAAGAAGTTATACATTTAAGAATGTCCTGTTGGAGGCCACTGTGTTCTTGGGGACCTTCAATGCTGCAGAATTGGTTTGGTACCCTTCCCCAGATCTGTCCCTCGACACAATCCTGTCTCGGAGCTCTACAAACAATTCCTTCGATCTCAGGGCCTGGTTTTTGCTCTGGAATGCACTGTCAACTGTGGGGCCTTATATAGACAGGTGTGTGCCTTTCCAAATTGAATTTACCACAGGTGGACTCCAATCAAGTTGCAGAAACATCTCAAGGATGATCAACTGAAATAGGATGCACCTGAGCTCAATTTTAGAGCAAAGGGTCCGAAGACTTATGTAAAGAAGGTATTTCCGATTTTTATAAATTTGCTAAATGTTGCTAAAAACCTGTACTCGCTTTGTCATTATGAGGTATTGTGTGTAGATTGATGAGGAAAATGTTTTATTTGATCAATTTTAGAATAAGGTTGTAATGTAACAAAGTGTGGAAAAAGGTAGGAGTCTGAATACTTTCCGAATGCCCTGTATAGTTAAATGCACTAAAGAGGAACAATTAGTACATACTGAAGACGCTCATTCACAGAATATTTTGAAGTGTATGTAGCCCTTTCCTGCAGTCAAATGACCTATTGGCCTCATGGGTGGAATGTTATTCATATTTTTCATCAGTTCATAATTAATAAACATTATTTGAAAAAACAGATCCAAATCTGGTGTTTCTATGTCAAACAATTTTGTATATTTTTGTCTTCTGTGATGTATAGCATATAAAGTGTAATATTGGGATGCAAACTCAAGATCTGACATGGTACAGGTGTCTTCTTTTTGTAAATCCACCTCCTCCTGGGCAGAGGCTGTTGTTGTTCATAAGTTGTTGTTCATATGTGTATGTTAGTATTTGGTGTAAAAAAAATAGGGGAAAATGAAAAGAAAGTATTTACACCTTTGACTGTTTTCACATCTTGTTGCGTCACTGGACAAACCACAATAACTCGTACTGTCAAAGTGGAATTGTGTTTGTAGACATTTTTACAAATTCCTTCAACATTTTATGCTTAAGAGGTTGAAAGAATTTGTAAAGAAGTCTACAAACATAATTCCACTTTGACATTCCGGGTTATTGTGTGAAGTATTCAACCCCTTTGTTATGGTAAGTTTGAGGTGTGAAAATGTGCTTAACAAGTCACATAATATGTTGCATGGACTCACTCTGTGTCCAGTAATAGTGTTTAACATGATTTTTGAATGACTACCTCATCTCTGTACCCCACACATACAGATAATTGTAAGGTTCCTTAGTCAAGCAGTGAATTTCCAACACATATTCAACCACAAAGACCAGGTAGGTTTTTAAAGCATCGCAAAGAAGAGCACCTACTGGTAGATTGGTACAAGTAAAAAAACAGACATTGAATATCCCTTTGAGCATGGTGAAGTTATTAATTACGCTTTGGATGGTGTATCAATATACAGTTAAAGTCGGAAGTTTACATACACTTAGATTGGAGTCTTTAAAACTCAATTTTTCAACCACTCCACAAATGTCTTGTTAATTAGCAAACTATGGTTTTGGCGAGTCGGTTAGGAGATCTACTTTGTGCATGACACAATTGTTTACACATTATTTCACTAATAATTCACTGTATCACAATTCCATTGGGTCAGACGTTTACATACACTAAGTTGACTGTGCCTTTAAACAGCTTGGAAAATTACAGAACATTATGCCATGGCTTTGGAAGCTTCTGATAGGCTAATTTACATAATTTGAGTTAATTGGAGGTGTACCTGTGGATGTATTTCAAGGCCTACCTTCAAACTCAGTGCCTCTTTGCTTGACATCATGGGAAAATCAAATGAAATCAGCCAAGACCTCCGGAAAAAATTTGTGGACCTCCGCAAGTCTGGTTCATCCTTGGGAGCAATTTCCAAACGCCTGAAGGTACCACGTTCATCTGTACAAGCAATAGCACGCAAGTATAAACACCATGGGATTACGCAGCCATCATACCGCTCAGGAAGGAGACGCGTTCTGTCTCCTAGAGATGAACGTACTTTGGTGCGAAAAGTGCAAATCAATTCCAGAACAACAGCAAAGGACCTTGTGAAGATTCTGGAGGAAACAGGTACAAAAGTATCTATATCCACAGTAAAACAAGTCCTATATCAACATAACCTGAAAGGCCGCTCAGTAAGGAAGAATCCACTGCTCCAAAACCGCCATAAAAAAGCCTGACTACGGTTTGCAACTGCACATGGCGACAAAGATCGGACTTTTTGGAGAAATGTCATCTGCTCTGATGAAACAAAAACATAACTTGTTGGCCATAATGACCATCGTTATGTTTGGAGGAAAAGGGGGGAAGCTTGCAAGCCGAATAGCACCATCCCAACTGTGATGCATGGGGATGGCAGCATCATGTTGTGACGGTGCTTTGCTGCAGGAGAGACTGGTGCACTTCACAAAATAGTTGGCATCATGAGCGAGGAAAATTATGTGGATATATTGAAGCAACATCTCCAGACATCAGTCAGGAAGTTAAAGCTTGGTCGCAAATGGGTCTTCCAAATGGACAATGACCCCAAGCATACTTCCAAAGTTGAGGCAAAATGGCTTAAGGACAACAAAGTCAAGGTATTGGAGTGGCCATCACAAAGCCCTGACCTCAACCCTAAAGACAATTTGTGGGCAGAACTGAAAAGGCGTGTGCGAGCAAGGAGGCCTTCAAACCTGATTCAGTTACACCAGCTCTGTCAGGAGGAATGGGCCAAAATTCACACAATTTGTTGTGAGAAGCTTGAAGGCTACCCAAAACGTGTGACCCAAGTTAAACAATTTAAAGACAATGCTACCAAATACTAATTGAGTGTATGTAAACTTCTGACCTACTAGGCATGTGATGAAATAAATAATTATCTCGACTATTATTCTGACATTACACATTCTTAAAATCAAGTGATGATTCTAACTGACCTAAGACAGGGATTTTTACTAGGATTACATGTCAGGTATTGTGAAAACTGAGATGAAATGTACTTGTGTTACGGCTTTCTAGGTGGGAAGGAGATTCGGACCAAAATGTGGCATGTAGATTTTGATCCATGTTTAATAAACAAACGTAAAACACGAATCAATTACAAACACTACAAAACAAAGAACGTAACAAAAACCGAAACAGCCTATACTGGTGTAAATAAACACAGAACAAGGACATCAGGACACTAAGGACAATCACCCACGAAACACTCAAAGAATATGGCTGCCTAAATATGGTTCCCAATCAGAGACAACGATAAACACCTGCCTCTGATTGAGAACCACTTCAGACAGCCATAGACTTAACTAGAACACCCCACTAAGCTACAATCCCGATACAAACACACAACATACAAAAACCCATGCCACACCCTGGCCTGACCAAATAAATGAAGACAAACACAAAATACTTCGACCAGGGCGTGACAACTTGGCTATGGTGTATGTAAAGTTACTACTTCAACTGTACTCAGTCACTAAAAACGGTACAGGCATCCTTCCCTACTCAGTTTTCTTCAAGGAAGGAAACCGCTCAGGGATTTCACCATGAGGCCAATGATGACTTTAAAACAGTTACAGAGTTTAATAGCTGTTAAAGGAGAAACCATGAGGATGGATCAACAACATTGTACGTACTCCACAATACTAACCTAATTGACAGAGGTAAAATAACATGCATCCTGTTTACAATAAGGCACTAAAGTAAAACTGCAAAATATGTGGCAAAGAAATTAACATCTTCTGAATACAAAGTGTTATGTTTGGGGCAAACACAACACGTCACTCTTCATATTTTCAAGCATGGTGGTGGCTGCACCATGTATGTATGTACAGTGCCTTGCGAAAGTATTCGGCCCCCTTGAACTTTGCGACCATTTGCCACATTTCAGGCTTCAAACATAAAGATATAAAACTGTATTTTTTTGTGAAGAATCAACAACAAGTGGGACACAATCATGAAGTGGAACAACATTTATTGGATATTTCAAACTTTTTTAACAAATCAAAAACTGAAAAATTGGGCGTGCAAAATTATTCAGCCCCTTTACTTTCAGTGCAGCAAACTCTCTCCAGAAGTTCAGTGAGGATCTCTGAATGATCCAATGTTGACCTAAATGACTAATGATGATAAATACAATCCACCTGTGTGTAATCAAGTCTCCGTATAAATGCACCTGCACTGTGATAGTCTCAGAGGTCCGTTAAAAGCGCAGAGAGCATCATGAAGAACAAGGAACACACCAGGCAGGTCCGAGATACTGTTGTGAAGAAGTTTAAAGCCGGATTTGGATACAAAAAGATTTCCCAAGCTTTAAACATCCCAAGGAGCACTGTGCAAGCGATAATATTGAAATGGAAGGAGTATCAGACCACTGCAAATCTACCAAGACCTGGCCGTCCCTCTAAATTTTCAGCTCATACAAGGAGAAGACTGATCACAGATGCAGCCAAGAGGCCCATGATCACTCTGGATGAACTGCAGAGATCTACAACTGAGGTGGGAGACTCTGTCCATAGGACAACAATCAGTCGTATATTGCACAAATCTGGCCTTTATGGAAGAGTGGCAAGAAGAAAGCCATTTCTTAAAGATATCCATAAAAAGTGTTGTTTAACGTTTGCCACAAGCTACCTGGGAGACACACCAAACATGTGGAAGAAGGTGCTCTGGTCAGATGAAACCAAAATTGAACTTTTTTGGCAACAATGCAAAACGTTATGTTTGGCGTAAAAGCAACACAGCTCATCACCCTGAACACACCATACCCACTTTCAAACATGGTGGTGGCAGCATCATGGTTTGGGCCTGCTTTTCTTCAGCAGGGACAGGGAAGGTGGTTAAAATGGATGGGAAGATGGATGGAGCCAAATACAGGACCATTCTGGAAGAAAACCTGATGGAGTCTGCAAAAGACCTGAGACTGGGACGAAGATTTGTCTTCCAACAAGACAATGATCGAAAACATAAAGCAAAATCTACAATAGAATGGTTCAAAAATAAACATATCCAGGTGTTAGAATGGCCAAGTCAAAGTCCAGACCTGAATCCAATCGAGAATCTGTGGAAAGAACTGAAAACTGCTGTTCACAAATGCTCTCCATCCACCCTCACTGAGCTCGAGCTGTTTTGCAAGGAGGAATGGGAAAAAAATTCAGTCTCTCGATGTGCAAAACTGATAGAGACATACCCCAAGCAACTTACAGCTGTAATCGAAGCAAAAGGTGGCGCTAAGGGGGCTGAATAATTTTGCACGCCCAATTTTTCAGTTTTTGATTTGTTAAAAAAGTTTGAAATATCAAATAAATGTCATTCCACCTCATGATTGTGTCCCACTTGTTGTTGATTCTTCACAAAAAAATACAGTTTTATATCTTTATGTTTGAAGCCTGAAATGTGGCAAAAAGTCGCAAAGTTCAAGGGGGCCGAATACTTTCGCAAGGCACTGTATGTATGCTTGTCATCGGTAGGGACTATGGAGTTTTTTTAGGATAAAAAGAAACTGAATAGAGCTAAGCACAGGCAAAATCCTAGAGGAAAACCTGGTTTAGTCTGCTTTCCAACAGAAATGAAGACTTTAAAATGGCTGTGTAACAATGACCAACAACCAACTTGACAGAGCTTGAAGAATTTTGAGAATAATAATGTGAAAATTATGTACAATCCTAGAGACTTACCCAGAAAAACTCACAGTTATAATAACTGCCAAAGTTGAAAATAGCATGTATTGACTCAGGGGTGTGAATATTTACGTAAATGAAAATGAAATATTTCTGCGTTTCATTTCAATAGATTTGCAAACATTTCTAAAAACATGTTTTCACTTTGTCATTATTTGTGTAGATGAGTGGCAGAGAAAAAAATCTATTTTATCCATTTGGAATTTAGTCTGTAACACAAGAACATTTTGAATAAATCAGGGGGTATGGATAGCCTTCGAGGCAAGCAACACTGAACCATGCATGAGTGCACCAGCTGTTTCATTTGACTGTGTGATCTCGCTCTCCCAAGCAGATATAAGAAAGACTTTTAAACAGGTTAACATTTACAAGGCTGCGGGGCCAGGCGGAATACCAGGAAGCGTACTCAGAGTATTCACTGATATTTTCAACCTATCCCTGACCCAGTCTGTAAAACCAACATGCTTCAAGCAGACCACTATAGTCCCCGTGCACAAGAACACCAAGGTAACCTGCCTAAATGACTATTTCCCCCGTAGCACTCACATATATAGCCATGAAATGCTTTAAAAGGCTGGTCATGGCTCACAACAATACCATCATCCCAGGCACCCTGGACCCACTCCAATTCGCATACCGCGCCAACAGAATCACAGATGACGCAATCTCTAAAGCACTCCACACTGCCCTCACCCACCTTGACGAAAGGAATACTTATTGAAGAATGCTGTTCATTGACTACAGCTCATCATTCACCACAATAGTCCCCTCCAAGCTCATCACCAAGCTCAGGCCCCTGGGACTTAACTCCTCTCTCTGTTCTGCAACTGGATGCTGGACTTCCTGGCGAGCATGCCTCCATTCACGTTGATGGGGCTGTGGTGGAGCGGGTCGAAAGCTTCAAGTTCCCTGGTGTCCACATCACTAAGGAATCGTCCACGCACACCCACACAGTTGTGAAGAAGGAACGACAGCACCTCTTCCCGCTCAGGAGGCTGAAAAGATTCAGCATGGGCCTTGAGATCTTCAATTATTTTTACAGCTGCACCAATGAGAGTATCTTGACTGGCTGCATCACCGCTAGGTATGGAAACTGAGAGACACCCATCCGCAAGGTTCTACAGGTAGCCTAGTGGTTAGAGCATTGGGCCAGTAATTGAAAGGTTGTTGGATCAAATCCTTGAGCTGACAAGGTAAAATAAATATGTTGTTCTACCCCTGAACAAGCCAGGTAACCCACTGTTCCCCAGTAGGCTGTCTTTGTAAATAAGAATTTTTTCTTAACTTACTTGCTTAGTTAAATATACAACATTTACAGAGAGTGGTGAGTACAACCCAGTACTTCACTGGGGCTAAGTTCCCTGCCAGATAGGACCTCTATACCAGGCAGTGTCAAAGGAAGGCACAAAACATTGTTAAAGACTCCAGCTACCTAAGCTATGGACTGTTCTCTCTACTACTGCACAGCATACAGTACCAATGTACCACGTTTGGAACCAACAGGACACTGAACAGTTTCTACCCCCATGTCAAAAGACGGCTACATAACTAATCAAACGACTACATGCATTGACCCTCTCGCTTGCACTGACTCTATGGACACATACTGGACTCTACCCACACACTCAGACGTACGTGCACCCCAACACAAACATACACACACACTACATACGCCCACACACACAGAACATGCTCACACATGTGACACCACACACACATTCACACTCACACACTTTCACACTCAACCACATACTCTGCTGCTACTGTCTAGTATCTATCCTGTTGCCTCGTCACTATAACCTACCTATATGGACATAGCTATCTCAGTTATCTCATACATGGACTCAAGTACTGGTACTCCTTAGCCATGTTATTTTTAACTCATTATTGTTATTAAGTTTTCACTGTGTAATTATCCCTTGTCACTATTTGAAGAAAAACAAGAGCTTTATCTTTAACTCTGCAATGTTGGAAAAGGACCCATAAGTAAGAATTTCACTGTTAATCTACACATGTTGTTTACGACACGTTACATTTTCTGGGGGATGTGCAATGGCTTTATATGTGAATGAATGACATGATTCTGGCCAAAAGCAACTTTTATTTATCATCACCAGTCACCTACCCCTCTCACATTTTGACAAATTAGAACTATTTGATACCCCATCACCTTTTTGAACACATGATTTTGCTGTTGGTGGACAGAACATAAAGACGTTCTAAATGAGGATTTCCAGCATTGAAAAAACAAAGCGTTTTTTTTTAGTAGCTACACATCTGGATGTCTTTCTGCCAATGATTAACTCATCAGTTCGTTACTATAGTAACTCTATAGCTACACTTGGGTGCTGTCATTATAATTAACCTCTATCAGATTGTCTTTTCTCATTTAATCTAGCTTTTTTTCTACTGTCAGGGAGAGAAACTCCTCCTGCGGCTCTGTGATTTATTTATTTTTTAGATCAATTAATTCGCTTGATTAATGGATTCACTTGTCCTGAGTTGATAAGAGATCGGATACTTGCGATAACACATTTATGACGGAACTCCTACAGTGTAGAAGACATAGACCAGAGAAACGATTAAAGCCTTGTACTGAGGAGGGCACGTTGGTGTTCTGTTGAGGAATTTGTCTGCTAGAGGAAACAGACAGGGTAATGACAGTATCATACGTGCTAAAGCTTTGAAATGATATTGCAAACTGTACATGTTGTTGTAGCGTGAGGTGTTGTCTGAATGCATTTACCGTAAGTAATTGTTTTGACTGCTAAATGTGTCATAATTGGACATGTTTACTCATTTTCCAAGAGCTGTTGGACAATTATAAACTTAACTTTTATGATCTGGTAAGAACATGTCATGTCGGGTCTAATTGAAAATAATGAATTCAACTGACACCAGAAAATCCAAGGTTATACAGGATGTTCATATACAATATACATTATAATGCTCAAAATCAGTTTGACACCCTACAGAGAAATGCAATCAAAGCATTGTGTTGTTTTCTCCCCCGTGTATTTTGGACTAAGCAGGTGCATTTGTGTTGTGTCTGCAGGTGCATTTCTGTTGTGTCTAGTCTCTGGGTATGCCAGACAGCATACTGTAGACTCCCTCTGTCTAGCCAACATAGCACTACTCAGTCCAAATCAACTCAACTGGACAGGTATACCGCCCACACCATTTATAGTTTACGCTGTAAAAGTCCATCAATAAAGTTTGAAACAAAGCTAATGTATAACAATAGGTTAAATCAAACTACTGAAAAGGTAGTGGGTAATGATGCAAGAATCTAATTAATAAGTACAGATTTGAGTTTCAGCTTAAAAAAAATACATTTTTACAAAGACATAGTCTTTTTTCTCAGAGATTAGTATCCTGGGGATCAAGACCATGAGCCTTTGCAGTGCTAAAGTCAGAGGAGAATCAGAGCTCTTTGATGTCACAGTTGAATGTAAAATTATGGCACTTTCACAATGTGGTGAAACCTCAATGTACTTGCTAATGATGACAGAGAAGGCCAATATGGCACCGAGATCCGAGGGAATTTGACAAAATGCTCATTAAAAGGTCTAATAATTAAAATATTGATTCATTAGTCTAACATTGATTTACAGTCACACTTTATCAAGTCGAGAGGCTCTAATTACTGTGTCATTATGCCACAGGCCGACCTGCTCATTTTTGTCACTTGTAATGAAAAATGACATTTCTTTAAACTGCCTTTTAAATTTCTGACCTGTAAAATTTTAATAGGGAGTACAGTGGGTGTCGGGTGTGGATTGGTAGTAAAGTCATGGGTGGCTAATGTCCCTGAGTCTGGTTAAGTGGCTGTACACACAAAGCGCTGCCTGGACCGCCTCTCTGGAGGGATTGGTCAGGGCTGCATTGTTTTAACGACAGGCTCAAACGCTTCCAACAAAGCAAAGCTAAATAGCCAAGCTCTACTAAAGCTGAACTTAGCCAATTGTATAATTGCAACATTTTTTATTACATTCATCAAAATATGCAGAAACATACCTGACAATTCCAAAAATGTAATTGAGATGTAAGGGGAATATACAATTATCACTCTTCTTTGATACCATCCTTTTTTTTGTGGATAGCATTTAGTGGTTTAGTTCATGAAAAGGCGTTGAACAGGAAGTGAATCCTATTTTCCACTCCATAGATTCAGAAAATGGTGCTTTAGACACTTGTGAGTGCGGTCAGGAATCCCAATTTGCCTGCCGAAATTGGAAATGTGCAGACATTGAGGTGTGATGCCAATAAAGTCAGTCAGTTTCATACAAGGGGCTGGTGGATGGCCTGGTGGCTAGTCCAGTTCACAGACCAGCTAAGATGGGCCATGACACAATAGACTCCTGTCCATGGCCAATCCATGACCAACATACACTTCCACCAAGTGGAAATTGGACATTTGTGGGCGTTCCTTTTCCTCCATGAAATGTCAGTTACATTATTGAGAAGTAGAAGTTTCCATTGGCGTAAAGTACATTCTTTGTGCTTCGTGTGCTTCATTTTTATATTATTATACATTATTATACATTGTACATTATGTCATCATTTTTTTCTTGTATTCTCTTATATGGTAAAGTAATCCGATTTTGTATTGGGGTTTTTTCAAACAAAAAAATGTAAACTGTATCTTTTCTGGTAGAAGTAGTTGTAATGTTAAAATCACCATACAATGGGGCTTGATGTACTGTATGCATGAATGACAAAAAAATAGGCTGAGTTAATGTCAATCCTCAAAGCCAAATTAAAAACAAATTGCAATAAATCCATTCATGAAGGGCTGAGGGAACTGCTGTCTTTCCCGTTTTAATGAGCTATGAAGAGTATCACACCTCTGTGATTCTGCTGCATCAGAACTACATCCACCACACCTCTGTGATTCTGCTGCATCAGAACTACATCCACCGCACCTCTGTGATTCTGCTGCATCAGAACTACATCCACCACACCTCTGTGATTCTGCTGCATCAGAACTACATCCACCACACCTCTGTGATTCTGCTGCATCAGAACTACATCCACCACACCTCTGTGATTCTGCTGCATCAGAACTACATCCACCACACCTCTGTGATTCTGCTGCATCAGAACTACATCCACCACGCCTCTGTGATTCTGCTGCATCAGAACTACATCCACCACGCCTCTGTGATTCTGCTGCATCAGAACTACATCCACCACACCTCTGTGATTCTGCTGCATCAGAACTACATCCACCACACCTCTGTGATTCTGCTGCATCAGAACTACATCCACCACACCTCTGTGATTCTGCTGCATCAGAACTACATCCACCACACCTTTATTTGCATTTCAGAGAGAGCCCGGGGGAACATGCCTTGCATATTTACACCTGATTAGCAACTTTAAATGAACATGTCAAAATCCGCAAAATATTCATCAGTGACAGTGATAAGACCACACTGACTCAACACCGAGCTTGACGAGAATACAACTACAAAAGGGGGATTCATCTAACATGGCATGGACGACGCCCACAGTTTAGTTTATCAAAATAGATTTAACTGAAAAGGGAACATGTGATTTTTCAAATTACGTCGACTAAATGGATAAAGACAACAAATGGATAAAGACTTGCTACTGTATGGGGATCTACATTGAGCTGTTTGAATAGGGAAGCAGGAAGGATGACTGTTCAAGGTTAAACATTAAACAATACTTGCAGAGGAGGGTGACTAGCATGATGTAAAACATAAATATATATATATTATCCTGCATATCTGAAATGGCGTGTTTGGGTGTGCCATCCTCGATGAGCTCCTCACGTAGTGTAGAACATTTATTTTCAATAGATGGGTTGGTTGTTTAGCAACAAACACCGATGCGTGCCCAAGTATGGGGCAAAACAGGCGGGTTTGGCTAAGAATGTTGACAGCATGTAAACAATATTTCTTCTCCAATGGTTATTGAAAATATAAATACATTTGCTAAATGAGCGCTTGTTGTCTTTCAAATGCTTCTTTACAGTTATTGGTTTGCAAGCTGGCGAATTATTTTGGGGGCCATATAAGCATTGACATGAAATCAGGCAAAACAAGAAATGGTATCAAGAACAAGATGAAACTAGCTGAAACGAGTTTCTTGTTATTGGTGCTAGCCATCTGGCCAAAAACAAAAACAACTCACAGACTTCGGCCCCGTTGAAGTGTGCGCATTCTTTCTGTGACGTTGTCAGCCAACCCATCTATATAGATACATATCTTATTTCTTTGCGGTGCATTCCTTCACAAAGACGAGATCATTCAAATTTCATGGCTATCCCTTAGTGTTCACATTATTATGTATTTTTCTTTCAACAGTCTGTCCATATTAAAGAATGAAAAGGAGAGGGGGAGAAGGGTCCTCCTAGCCTACCACAGCGTTAACGAACCTAGTATTCCAGCATGCACAGGAGAGGAAAACAGAAGAGTTCAAAATGTTAAGGTAAAGCTTGGGCATGCCAAGAAAAAAAATGTACTCTCCATAATTTTCGATGCAAACTTTGTTCCGCCGAGCTCTGTGTACCGTATGAAATATGGACTAACTATGTGATTATTAATTGGGCCCATTTTAATTTGACGATTCTGGGCTGCATATTGTTGGCAGCTCTCCACGGGGTCTGTCTGCGCAGGAGCGTGTCGAGGGGGTACCAGGCTGGATGCCTCAGCTATTTAGAGAGCAGCTTGCCACTTGCACATTGGAATACCAATGAGTGAGGTTAAAAAGGCACGGCTCCTCTTGGAGACGGCTCTCCTTCTCCTGCTCGGCTCCAGAGGGTCTCCACGGACTAATTTCCAAAACCACCTCTTAATGTGGGCTTGTGTCAATCACCCGAACAGACAGCTTCATCCCCTGATATAGAATAGTCCTACGATATAACCAAGCACACCAACTGCTCTACAATCGCCACAGAGCATTCCCATACGGAAAAGGATCAGAGGGTCTTTAATGACATTTTGTCTCTGAAAAAAATACTTTTCTCAATTTTTTTGTTCGCTTTTAAATTACCATCTTAAAGAGTATAATCAAAAAAGTGTTCTGGAGTCATAACGATGAAGTGAAGGCAAAATACAGATTTATTTTGAAAACAAAAGAAAGTGTATTGAGCAAGAACTGAAAATCTCAGAGTCCGAGACATTTATTTTTCATTTTTACGAGTGACCAGTCTGTCATCTTTTCAGGCTGGCCCATTTACTTTTAAACTCCAACTTATGGCCATGGTGCTGTGAATATAAACTTCAAAAGAATCTCCGGCAGATGAAAATAATACTGTGGGACTTCATTTTACCCTGAAAGCTGTCTGTTGTAATCATTTCATTCCAGACTTCATCATCCACTTTTTCAAAGCCGGGGGCTTAAGAAAGAACTAGACTGGAGGGACAGCCAAGAGTCCTATTTAAGAAGTGCATAATGGTATGTCTTGTAACTTTCCGGCCATATTAGTAATATCAATATTGAGTTGTTACCTTTTTGTGAAAGTCATCCATAAAGGAACCAATTCTTGGGAAAATGCATAATAGGAACGTCTCGTATCTGTCAGTTAGAGATCTCATTATTTTCCCTCTGACATGGTCTCTCGATACCAAATAGTATTTGGTCGGGGAAAGGGGAAAACATTTCAAATGATCTTGAGCAGGGGTGAAAGATGATCTCTCATCAGCATGCTTATATGAAAACACAAGGATAGACGTGGAGGTGTCCATTGAAACACACTTGAACGTTATGAAATGGACGCTCCAAGGACATGGATTTTTTTGGGGGTGTGTAGAAATAAGAATTTCATATTCACGTCAGTTAATGAAAATACTGTTTGTTTACTGAGTTTATGAGAACACACGGTGTATGTGATGGAAGTGACAGTATTGTATACACGGATCTAACGTAATAACGGAGTCATCTTACTGAACTCACGGGACCGTATATTCTCATTCAGTCATAACCAATAAAATCCTGTTGGTTAATTTCAAAAATGACTGACAAAAATGTTGTCACATGTTTTCCCCTGCAAATGGAATGGGATTCTGCCTGAAGTTGAAAGTGTAATCACGGAGATGTTTATTTGGATGCGGAAACAATAAGGAAGCAGCAACCTGTTTGAGCGTTTTTTTGGTGCCGTGTGTGATGTGACAGGGGTTAATAGGCTGCAGTAGTTGCGTGGAATTTGACTGTTGAACTGTAGAACTCTTTGGAGTGTCAGCACTAAACGTAACTATTGATTACAATACGATAGTGCTGAGTGGGTTGGAGTCCCCACAGTCCAATCTGCCCATCAGCAGATTCTCAACGAAAAAAACAGGACACAAAAAATGTGTACACTCGCTGTTACACTGCAAACCTAATGACATTGTACCGCGAACGACATGTCCATCTGAATATCAGCCTTCTGGTGATCATTTTTACAATGTTTCAAGTTTTATTGTCATATGCACGGGATACAAATCAAATCAAAAATCAAATCAAATGTATTTATATAGCCCTTCGTACATCAGCTGATATTTCAAAGTGGTGTACAGAAACCCAGCCTAAAACCCCAAACAGCAAGCAATGCAGGTGTAGAAGCACAGCAGGTGTGAAACAGTGCAGTGAGATGCTTAACTTGCAAGCTCTTTCCCAATAATTCACAACAGGGGTAGTGATATAGATAAGAAATTAAACAAGTGACGTGAAAGAGAAGAAAATAATCAAATCAAATAAAGATGAGTGTGGATATCTACAGGTACGATATTTAGGTCACTGTAGAGGTCAGTGCAGTACCAGTGCCGTTATGCCAATGTGCAGGGGTATCGGAGTGATTGAGGAAGGAATGTACATGGAAACGGAGCAAAGGTGTCTGGTAGCAGGATAAATACTAATGGTAGTGATGATCGTTATAAACAATATAGCAGCAACGAATGGCCATATTAATCACTGTAATCAATCAATCAATTATGGCAGCAGCGTATGTGGTGCATGCATGGTAATGAGTGAGTGTATGTATGGTGTCAGTAGTGTGTGTGTGTGTGTGTGTGTGTGTGTGTGTGTGTGTGTGTGTGTGTGTGTGTGTGTGTGTGTGTGTGTGTGTGTGTGTGTGTGTGTGTGTGAGTATGCAAGAATATGAAGTATCAGTGCAGGTGTATGTGGCTGAGTGGTAGAGACCTGAGGTCGGGCACATAGTCTGTGTAGGTTGTCAGTGTGGATAGTCTGTGAGAGTGAAGGAGGGCACAGGTAGTTAACTATTCAACCGTTTTATGCTATTCAACAGTCTGGGGAAAGAAGTTCTTTCGGAGCCTATTGGTCCGAGGCCCGATGCTCCGGTACCGCCTGCCAGACGGGAGCTTAGAGAACAGTCCATGGCTTGGCTGGATGGAGTCCTTGGAAGTTTATGGGGGTTTTCATTTGATTGGGGAGCAGATAGTACATCAGTAGCTCCAAAAACACACCGCTTAACTCCTTCAGTGAAACACAACCATTTGTCTACTGAATCAAAATCCCTTTCCTGCTCTCACATTAAACCACACAGAAACCATCCCACATACTGAGTTTTGCTTTTTGTGTCACAATCCGGGATGGCATATGACACGTAAAACGATGAGAGAACTGTGGAGGCTTCCAGTAAATTGATTCTCCCATCGCCTCGATCTTTTCTAGTTAGTAGTCTATTAACTACAAAGGGAGAGAGTGAGTGAGGGAATGAGTGAGTGAGTGTCACCTATGTGAGTGTGTGAGTGAGTGTGTGAGTGAGTGAGTGAGTGAGTGAGTGAGTGAGTGAGTGAGTGAGTGAGTGAGTGAGACCGAGAGAGACTGACTGCCCTGTTTAATCCTTGGGGCATCGGTGTAATGTGATCACTTCTTAAGAACGCTAAGGCCTATGAGGAAATCAGAGCAGCATTTGAGCCTCTAAGCTGAGCTGAACAAGATATGACCCAGGTTGAGCCCCAGTTCTTCAGGGTGGAATAAGACCACTCTGTAGAACAACGTTGGGAGGCTTTAGAGGCATACCCGTTCGTATGGTCATACAAGGAGCAGTTAGTCTGAACGGTAACCCAGTGTCCTACACGGACAAGTAAATCATCCTTGGGGTTCTTTCAGAGGAATATCTTGTATCATTTCAATTCACACGTTTCATCAGTTATCAACGTAGTGGAGAATGGCCACTTTTTTCTCTCCTTCATGCAGAACATTGTAATTGTTTGATAGCAGTGATTAACCTTTTGTGTATGTCAACTTTCTTTTCAAATATCTTCTGCTGGTTGTATCACACACCTCCGATTACTGTACATCATTGTAGCCTGATGGAAAGGGAAGAGATCCTATCAACTCTGGCTATGTCACTAATGCTTTTATTCCTCTTCCAGGCAGATGAAGTCGATATTTATTCAACACCAAGAAGAAATGTGTTTCCAATTGTAATGCTCTCATCAACCCAGACCTTAAGAACTAAACCCGGCACATGAAGATGTATCTATCTTCCATCTGTCAACAGAATAAGCAGAAAAGGAAATAGGTTCAGGTTATTCGCCAGTCTTTTGCTGGATCTCAAAATACAATGTTCAGCTTTAAAGGGATTACCATTTGACTATATCAACACATCATAATCCCCTGTGTGTTGTGTGTCGACACACTTGATAATCAATATGTGAACTATCAACTTCTCTTCCCTATATCAGGGGTCCGCAGTAGGTTTCTGGACGCCATTCTTTAAAAGAGTATTTCAACTGCGCAAACATAAACTTTGTGATAAAAGAAATTGTTCACCTAGCTATGCATACAGCACTGAAACGGTGAAGCATTCCGACTTGCTCTACTCCTACACGTAGATAACTGATATGATATTAGATTGAATAGATAGCATATCACATTTCCTATTCCATTGTGATGGTATTAGAAGACTGTCCCCCACGTAAGCGCAATATAAGAAAGAAAGAGGAAACTCAACCTTCCTTTGAAAGGTATGCAATTACAAGTTCACAATTCCAATGGATGTGCCAAGGCTAAAGTTGAAGCACATGAGACTGAAGAAACTTGCGCTATGGTTATGCATTTCCACAGTCCAAGAGAGTGACTGTAAAATTAATGAAGGGGGAACTCTGACTTTTAGTCAATGTAAAAATGTCATTAATGTTATTATTCAGTCATCTGAATGGTGTTGAATTTATATCATGGATGCTTCATGCTTAGAATTTTGATGTCAAGTATTTCAATTCTCCCATGATCAAGTATCTGGCCAGGTGTACACCAGGGACCATGCATTGTGAGATGGGTACAGTATGAAGGATGTCAGAAAGGAAGAGGAATCTTTCTATGGCCAACACTATTGAGTAATGTGGATAATTCAATGTTTTCATTTTAAGGGACTTGTTTTCTGAATTGTAAGACATGCCCGTAAAAAGTGACTGTTTTTATTTAGGAAGATAATGCACCAACAGGCACACACATGTGCACGCAGACACGCACACACGCCCACATGCACCCCCCCCCCCCACACACACACACACACACACGCCCACACATGCACACACGCAAGCACACACATACGCACACACGCACGCACACACGCACGCACACACACACACACGCGCGCACACATGCACACACACACACGCCACACACACGCGCGCCCACACACACACACGCGCGCGCATACAGAGTACTCTCTGGAGACCTTAGAGCCTCTGTATCTCTATAGTGTCTGCATTAGGTTTGAGTTTCCGCTATCACTGGATTTTCCCCCTCAATTTCTCTTGGAGTGCCGGGACTTGATGAAGAATCTTTAAACAAATCAACAAAGCAAAAAGCAAGTGAAGAGCCATGAATCAATTCTCCATGGAGTTTAGGATGCCAGTGAGGGATGAAGTATGTGCTTGCAATTGGGGAGTAAATGGTTTTCCGTCAATTGTGCTGGAATGCTATCCTCGCCTCGAGTACTGCTTCACATCTCCGAGGAGTGTCCTTTTCGGGTGGGAACGATATCAATGTTTTGTAATTCCATTTCTAATAACAAGGCTCTTCAGTCCTTTTGGAAATCAGGGTGCTCTTGGTAAAGTGTTCCATACTTACAGGAAGGGGATAAGAGTTAATGCAAGCCCATATCTGTTCAAAATTCTGCAACAAGGTCCTTGATAGACCACGCAGATTGGTTGTGAAAATAGGGGCATGGAGTCATTTGGCTACAAATCTGATTAAAGCTAGCACTCACTCACACAGTTGGAAGATGAAGTGTTATGGTATTCAGACGTTGTCTCCTTTCTTCTTGGTTTTACGGTAAACTCTGAGACAGAGGCATGATACAAACATGTGTGCGTGCTTTTGGAAATGATGCAAACATGCGCATTCTCTCTCTCTCTCTCTCTCTTGCTCTCTTTAATTATGAATACATACAAGTCCATTCATTCCTATCGTCTTGTCCTTCAAGCAACCTTGCATACAAGGTAGTTTGAGGTACTGTAGTTCTCTTTCATTCCCCGGCCACAGTAAGTATATTGACCCTCAGGGTTCTCCATTGTAGCGCTGAAGCAGTGTCGTCTTTAGTCTTCTGGATCAAAGATTGGTCAATAAAAATCATCTTAGCATTTGGTTTAGCATTTGGTTTAGCAACTGGTTTAGCAACTGATTTAGAACCAGTTGGGACACAACATATCTATCCCATGGACTAAACCCATTTAAATCCTAATCAGCTTTCATGACATTTTTTTTGATTCAATTCATTTATTGATAAATGTTAGTTTTATAAACTTCCGCGTCAGTTAATATATAAATGTGTGTTTTGTAGAATATCCAAGGAAGCTGGTTTAACATCTAGGTAATGGGTAAATCAAGGAAATCAAGAGTGTAGGGTTTTTATGCAATCTGATAGTGCTCCAAGAATATACCTCTGATAAATGGTGGTCAGAGCAATGCAAAACAAAACAGTTAAGTAAAAACATGAACTGACCTCTCACTACACTGGGATCAATATGGTAGAGTGCATTCCTTAATCCCACCATCTCTCATATGTCTGAAATAATAAAGCACATAGTCTATAGCTCTCTTACAATTCATGCTCGAAGGATGAATTATCTCCGAACTGAATGATTCCAATTCAAGTCAAAGGTTGCCTGTGTGAAAATAGCCCATGCACCATAATGTTCATGAAAGTACATTTTGATGAAGTCAAACCCAATGTGAGGCCGTTTGACAAAAGTCCTTATCTGCACCACCGTATGTGGTACGAAGTAGCAGCATAACCTTTTGGCTATGTGGCTATGGATCATTCACAGTGATTAATTAATGTCAGCGGGCTGCAGCTTGTGAACTGAGTTTATCCATAAACAAAAATGACTATAAAGAAAGCAATGGTACTGATGAATATCCTTTTAGGGGGTCATATTTCTGGCAGTACTAGAATTGAGGTTAAACCTCACCTTGATTTTATGATCATATTCTACTATATAAGGGAACTTAAAATGACTGTAGGTTATTGGGAATCGAGGTGAAACAGAACTATTCGAAAACAGGATTCCAAAAGGGTTCTGAGGCTGTCCACATCAAATAACCCTTTTTGGTTGCAGGTAAAAGTGTTTTACCTGGAACCAAAAATTATTCTTCAAAGGTTTCTCTTTTGGGGACAGCTGAAGAACCCTTTTAGGTTTTAAGATAGCACATTTTTTTTCTTCTAAGAGTGAATGGTGTAAGTCTTGAGATATACTTTGAAGACATTTCATGGCTGGGTATGTAAGCAAATTCTGATCCGCTGAAAGTCTCGTTGACAGTAGACGTTTAATACAAGTTGTTTCATGATAAGCATTCAGGGTCTCCCAGAATAATGGCTTGGGTACCTCCATGTCCAAAAAAAGATACCATGATTTACAAATGCCTTTGCAGAGGACTGTATTACATTGTCCCATTCTCTTCTTTAGTGATCAGGAATGTGACAATTACTGCCATGTCGTGAAATTCCCACCCCTGCAAGACACTGCAAACAAATCTGTTGTGACCTCTGTTTAGCACTCTGCTATGGGCCAAGACACGTCTCTTTCCTCCTAAAATGCAGAGGTCACGGTCGTTTTGCCCGTGTCCCCATTAGCAGATAATGTTTGTCTCTGTATCCTACTGTGCTAACACTGTACATGGAGACTGAGGCCTCTCTCTCAGTTATATCAATAGATTGCTATATGTGGGTCAAAGTGGAAGCTTTTCAATGGAGGATGATAGGAATACTTCCCAGTGTGATCAAAATGAAAGGTATTTAAACAAAGCCAAATAAACCCATCTCTCAGATGCCTGACCAGAGCAAACTGATCTTCAATGGAAATATGTGTTAACACAGCTACACCTGTTCCAGCACTTTTGTGCCTCCTTACAGAGGAGCATCTGGAGGGATGTATTGGACTCGGATTCAATTAACTTGTCAGATAATAAGGGGCAAATTGAGGGAGTTAGCTATACAAGTCTGAGGTCCAAAGGTATGATTGACGTTAGTCTCGATTCAACCCAGCATGAAAGGATGAGCTAAGTAAACAAATAGAATGCTCTCTAAATATTCCCTGTCCAAGTAATGGCACCAAGTCCAATACATTTTCTTGTGGAATCAATCCCCATATTGTCTGGCATTGCGAAATAATGTACAAAGGCAACAATTATGAAGTAGTGTCTGAAGGATCCGCACTGAGATGGGCATATATTGTGGCCGGCTGATTAATTTAATATTTAAAGGACAAACCTGAGCTTGCAAGCCTGTTGGGGGAGAAATGTGTTTGTAGAGAAAGGCTGAAGGGGTATTATCAATCAAATACAGCATAATATTTTGGGCTTTGTTTAAGTCAGTGCCTTTTTACGCGATTTTTTGAATAAACATAAAGATTATCTTTGAAGATATTTGGCATACTCTCTATAGGAGGACATTTGTTAGTGGTACGTCTTGGACGAAAAGAAGTTGCAGGGGGTTTGGTGACGAATTGGTTTTTATCTGTGTGTTGCTGAATGACACAGTGTCAGATGCTGTCTGGAACCTTTCATGTTTCACTTCAGTGCACATTTCACAATCCTTCCCCTTCCCTAGGCAGCTACAGAATACATTACTGTGGACTTGTTGTTCTGCCACTTGTCATGTTTTGAAGACGTAGATGTACTGTAAAATGTAGCATGATAACAATAACCAAAATGGAAAAACATATATTTAAAGTTGAGGGTAAGGTTTTTCTGTTATTGTTCTACATGTCATGGTATATGACATCATTCATGTTACATAGAGTACATTGTTTAACCACTTGGTCCGTTTATATAAAACATGCCTTTATTGCCCACCACTTTAGCCAATCACAGTAACAAAACACCTGTCCACGAGCGCACAATCAACACAGAAAAGCAGCAACAAGCAAAAACACCCTTAACAGCCAGTCAATGGATCAGCCAGTGGATGGCCGTTGTCCAAGACCATGTCATTGGGAAGAAAATAACATCTAATCAATTGGCCAGTGTAATGTATGTGTGTGTATTGCTTTCATCCTCCCATTTTCCTCCAGCACTTGTGGGACAGTATCCACCCTGGTGGATATTGATCATTATTGGGGGTGATCAGTCAGCCCTCAGTCATGCTCTGTAGGAGATGAGCTCTCCTGGCTGGAACTATACTGAGGCTGGATGGCCCAACAGTAGAGGAATGTAGTGCTGCCTCTATACTTAGTTAACACCAGTTTCCTATGTCTAAATTGAGCAAACTAACTCACTATAATTTCCAAAATGTATTTTTAAATCAACTAATTGTATGACATTGGAACATTTTTATATGTCCTACCAATTTCCATGAAGCTCTTTGAATGAGATACAGATTAGAAAAAATGGCCAAATCCTCCAATGTTTGATTTTCAAACTCATAGGAAGCATATTTAAAAAATCAAACCCATTAATTACACATTTCACTTCACACTCCCACAGCAGGTATTTACATGCATTCTCCCTGCGTTGGAGTAATGGTATATGTAGTACTATCACACTTCTATTGGGGTGATTGGTAATGTGTTCTGTATACAGCTGTTTGTTCACATGTAGGATCAGTTGACAACAACCTGTGAAGCAAAAGTCTCTCCATCCCCTTAAGAACAATTAAACGTTGTGAGCCCATGATCTTGACATCTGTTCCTCCCTAGCAATCTGTTTCAGGGAAAAACCTGTTGAAATAGCCTGCAACCGCCAAGCAGCATGGCAAGATGGGGTCACAAAGTCGTTTATCATATAAAGGGTCAATTGTTTTCGGATCTTTCCAAAGGAATATTAAACAGTAGGTTTTTGTTTCTCAACAAGACAAAATGTACAGATGTGGGAGCTTAATTTGAGCCAATTTTCTACAGCAGGAGAATAGTCTTGCAGTGACAGGAAATGTGAATTTAATATGTGGATTACAATTACTGGACATTTTTGTGGGGGTGATACATTTTTTATATATTTGTATTTTTAGGATGTAGATCAGCTTTAATATTGCAGCTAGATTGTTGCTTTCATCAATGTAATTGTCTGCATCACCTCCAATCCCCCATATATTTTTGGGCAAATATATATATATATATATATATATATATATATATATATATATATATATATATATATATATATATATATATATATATATATGCACACACATACATACTTACATACTTACATACATACTCACATATACACATTTTTTAAAAAAATATATTTTCCTTTATTACTTTCTAACCCTGCCACCCCTCCCTTAATAGGAGTAAACTAGCGAACAACAACGCTTAGGCTTCTACTTCCAGCTCATACGTACTATATATATTTTATAGGAACAGTCTATTTTACAATAGTTATATTTTGTTTGTTTTTACTCCCGTCATTCCTCAAACCTCAACTATCGATTTATTTCGCAAAAGTTCTCAACCTGTTTACATTTTACGGACACAGTATGTTTTACATGAGTTATCTTGTTATTAGTTGTTCTTATTCCCAACCTTCAGCTCCATTCAACCCCTCCTATCTATCTCCTAACACCATCCACATTGGATTTATATTTGTCATATATTTTCCATCTGTGCTGTGATGTTTCACAAAAGTTCTGAACCTTTCTATTCTCATAATTTCTACAGGTTGTAAATTAAAAATATTTTTTCTTGTTGCTGAAAGTATTATTATATTATTGATCGATTGACTATTGATTTATCAGATCACCCATTTTTTTGTGTGGAAATGACAAACTACTATGTTTTGGTTTCCTCATTGCAAAGAATGTTCTCCTGCAACAGGGTATTTGTATGTAATGTATTAAATCCCTTTCAGTTT